>NW_027011467.1:17500-23938 GCF_036934945.1 Oncorhynchus masou masou | reverse complement strand
TCTACCTGCCTGCCTGCCTACCTACCTACCAACCTACCTACATACATACCCACCTATCTATCTACCTACCTACAGAGATACAGTCCACAACATTGCTGTCTCGTTTAAAATATTAACTTCTGTTTCTATTAGGATTACCTACCTACCTACCTACCTACCTACCTACCTGCCTGCCTGCCTGCCTACCTGCCTACCTGCCTACCTACCAACCTACCTACATACATACCCACCTATCTATCTACCTACCTACAGAGATACAGTCCACAACATTGCTGTCTCATTTAAAATATTAACTTCTGTTTCTATTAGGATTACCTACCTACCTACCTACCTACCTGCCTATCTACCTGCCTGCCTACCTGCCTACCTACCAACCTATCTATCTACCTACCTACAGAGATACAGTCCACAACATTGCTGTCTCGTTTAAAATATTAACTTCTGTTTCTATTAGGATTACCTACCTACCTACCTACCTACCTACCTACCTACCTACCAACCTACCTACATACATACCTACCTACCTATCTATCTATCTACCTACCTACAGAGATACAGTCCACAACATTGCTGTCTCGTTTAAAATATTAACTTCTGTTTCTATTAGGATTATCTGTTTCTATTAGGATTACCTACCTACCTACCTACCTACCTACCTACCTACCTACCTACCTACCTACCTACCTACCTACCTACCTACAGAGATACAGTCCACAACATTGCTGTCTCGTTTAAAATATTAACTTCTGTTTCTATTAGGATTATCTGTTTCTATTAGGATTACCTACCTACCTACCTACCTACCTACCTACCTACCTACCTACCTACCTACCTACCTACCTACCTACCTACCTACCTACCTACCAACCTACCTACATACATACCTACCTACCTATCTATCTATCTATCTATCTACCTACCTACAGAGATACAGTCCACAACATTGCTGTCTCGTTTAAAATATTAACTTCTGTTTCTATTAGGATTATCTGTTTCTATTAGGATTACCTACCTACCTACCTACCTACCTACCTACCTACCTACCTACCTACCTACCTACCTACCTACCTACCTACCAACCTACCTACATACATACCTACCTACCTATCTATCTATCTATCTATCTACCTACCTACAGAGATACAGTCCACAACATTGCTGTCTCGTTTAAAATATTAACTTCTGTTTCTATTAGGATTATCTGTTTCTATTAGGATTACCTACCTACCTACCTACCTACCTACCTACCTACCCACCACCACCTACCTACCTACCCACCTACCCACCTACCTACCTACCTACCCACCTACCTACCCACCTACCTACCCACCTACCCACCACCCACCTACCACCCACCTACCTACCCGCCTACCCACCCACCTACCTGCCTACCCACCCCCACCACCTACCTGCCTACCTACCTACCCTACCTTTTTGATCCATTCTGCTAAGCAGTCTGCGTGCTCAGGAATGCTTTCAACACGTTGATGACAGGTTATCATTGATCTGTCCTTTCTTAGAGCCAGGAAGGCATTAAATAATGTATGGTCTGCTGTAAATTGCCAGGCTTCTCTCCTGTCCTGGGCCCATTAAGAGGCCTCTTCATGGGGCCCCAGCGGTCCCAGTGCTCCCCCTCCCTCCCAGGTCCTTGGTCCTCTTCATTTAATTAAATGATCCAATAATGAAAAGGCCTAATAATGAGATGAATTTTAATTATTAATGAGCAGCTGACAAGTGGTAGGCTGAGAGGCTGGTCCGGGGCTGAGAGAGACTGATCATCTATTATGCATGAGGCCAAACATTTTTCAATTCATCAGCTTTTCCTTTTTGTAAAAAGGTACACTTTATTAAGTGGTGTGTGTGTGTGTGGTGGCCAGGGGTAGTGGTGGAGGAGAGAACCTGGAGGTCAGACCTAACAGAGAGGTGTCTGTATGTCTCTTTGTCTGTTTGGTGTGTCTGTCTGCATGTCTGCCTGCCTGTCTCTCTGTTTCGCTGTCTGCGTGTCTGTCTATCTTGCTTCCTCTTTCTCTCTTTCTCTCTCTCTCTTTCTCTCTCTCTCTCTCTCTCTCTCTCTCTCTCTCTCTCTCTCTCTCTCTCTGGGGAGGAACAGCTTGTCCGACTGACATTTGCTCAGCAAATTTTGCAGATTTGTTTTGTAAGTGACCTTTATATATACCACAGAAATGGGAATGAAATATGTAGGCTACAGTTTAATGTTGGAGTGTTAAGTTAAGTTTATTAATTGTGTTATATCTACTTATCCAGCGCCTCTGACAATAAAACATCTTCATTTTTTTTAATGACATGACATGATAAATGTCTTGTTGAGGAAGTAATTGCATTTTGGGCCCAAAGTATAGGCTTAATGGCTCCCGATGTTGCTGTCCTTGGCTCCCGACGTTGCTGTCCTCGGCTCCCGACGTTGCTGTCCTCGGCTCTCAACGTTGGTGGTGTCCTTGGCTCCCACGTTGCTGTCCTCAGCTCCCGACGTTGCTGTCCTCGGCTCCGACGTTGCTGTCCTCGGCTCCCAACGTTGCTGTCCTTGGCTCCCAACGTTGCTGTCCTTGGCTCCCGACGTTGCTGTCGTCTGCTCCCGACGTTCCTGTCCTTGGCTCCCGACGTTGATGTCTTCAGCTCTTCGGGTTCATAGGACCATGTACCGATTTAAAATCGAATACTTTTAGACTTTTACTCAGTAATATTTTACTGGGTGACTATTACTTGAATAATTTTCTATTAATAATCTTTACTTTCACTCAAGTATGATAATGCATGACTTTTTGTAAATGGTTTTGATGGGTTTCATCATTGCCATAGAAGGAGATATGAGAAATCATCAATATGTCACAAATTCACATGTGATGTTCATATGCCCGCATCAGTATTATATGGAAATGACATGTGATGTTCATATGCCTCCATCAGTATCCTATGAAAATGACATGCGATATTCATATGCTCCATCAGTATCTATAAAAATGACATGTGATGTTCATATGCCTCCATCAGTATCCTATAAAAATGACATGTGATGTTCATATGCCTCCATCAGTATCCTATAAAAATGACATGTGATGTTCATATGCCTCCATCAGTATCCTATAAAAATGACATGTGATGTTCATATGCCTCCATCAGTATCCTATGAAAATGACATGTGATGTTCATATGCCTCCATCAGTATCCTATAAAAATGACATGTGATGTTCATATGCCTCCATCAGTATCCTATGAAAATGACATGTGATATTCATATGCCTCCATCAGTATCCTATGAAAATGACATGTGATGTTCATATGCCTCCATCAGTATCCTATGAAAATGACATGTGATATTCATATGCCCCTGTACCAGCCGACATAGAGAGTTGGAGACAGCTACAAAAAGAGACAGACGTTTAATTAACTTCTTCACTCCTTGCTTCACGGCTCCATCCCCTTTGTCTCACATGCTATTAGGTATTAGGTATTTGTTGGGTGAATTGTTAGATATCGCTGCACTGTCGTGAACAATAATTATTTTAAGACAGAGTGTGGTGTCTGTAGAGTGGTGTCTGTAGAGTGGTGTCTGTAGAGTGATGGCTCGGGGGGCAGGAGACAAGAAGGACAGCATCCCAAATGGCATTATGTTTCCTTTGCACTACAATACCTACGTATTGCACTACAGAGGACTCTGGTCTAAAGTAGTGTACTACGTAGGGAATAGGGTGCCATAGGGCTCTGGTCTAAAGTAGTGCACTATATAGGGAATAGGGTGCCATAGGTCGCTATTCTAAATTAGTGGACTATATAGGGAATAGGGTGCCATAGGGCTCTGGTCTAAAGTAGTGCACTATATAGTGAATAGTGTGCCACAGGGTTCTGGTCTAAAGTAGTGCACTATATAGGGAATAGGGTGCCACAGGGTTCTGGTCTAAAGTAGTGCACTATATAGGGAATAGGGTGCCGTAGGGTTCTGGTCTAAAGTAGTGCACTATATAGGGAATAGGGTGCCATATGGCTCTGGTCTAAAGTAGTGCACTGTGTAGGGAATAGGGTGCCATTTGGGACGCAGGCTGGCATGTCATTGGGATAGTGAGAGGAGCAGAGCGGGTGGCGTGCCTGCATTACTCCCTCATCAATATGTGATTAATAATGCAGCAGGCACAGACTGAGCATTCTATAGGGTTACAGCCTGTTGTTTAGTTAACTTCATTCATCATGAAATGGATGGATCAGGCAGTGTTGGGGTTGGGTTAGGGCTGGGTTAGCCTGGAACTGGGTTGGGCTGGGACTGGGACTGGCTTGGGACTGGGTTGGGACTGGGTTGGGACTGGGTTGGGACTGGGTTGTGGTTGGGTTGTGGTTGTGGTTGGGTTAGGGCTGGGTTAGCCTGGAACTGGGTTGGGCTGGGACTGGGTTGGGACTGGGTTGGGACTGGGTTGTGGTTGTGGTTGGGTTAGGGCTGGGTTAGCCTGGAACTGGGTTGGGCTGGGACTGGGTTGGGACTGGGTTGTGGTTGTGGATGGGTTAGGGCTGGGTTAGCCTGGAACTGGGTTGGGCTGGGACTGGCTTGGGACTGGGTTGGGACTGGGTTGTGGTTGGGTTTGGGTTAGGGCTGGGTTAGCCTGGAACTGGGTTGGGCTGGGACTGGGTTGGGACTGGGTTGGGACTGGCTTGGGACTGGGTTGGGACTGGGTTGGGACTGGGTTGTGGTTGTGGTTGTGGTTGTGGTTGTGGTTGGGTTAGGGCTAGGTTAGCCTGGAACTGGGTTGGGCTGGGACTGGGTTGGGACTGGGTTGGGACTGGGTTGGGACTGGGTTGGGACTGGGTTGTGGTTGTGGTTGGGTTAGGGCTGGGTTAGCCTGGAACTGGGTTGGGCTGGGACTGGGTTGGGACTGGGTTGTGGTTGTGGTTGGGACTGGGTTGTGGTTGTGGTTGGGTTAGGGCTAGGTTAGCCTGGAACTGGGTTGGGCTGGGACTGGGTTGGGACTGGGTTGTGGTTGTGGTTGGGTTAGGGCTGGGTTAGCCTGGAACTGGGTTGGGCTGGGACTGGGTTGTGACATGTACAAGACAGGTTAGGAATTAGACTTCAGGACATGAAGGCGGACAGACAGTTGGTGGACAGTAGGATGATGTTTGTAAATACCCAGCAGCAACTAGGCATGTCATTAAGTATTTTCCGAAATTATGTTAATTCCGATTCTCCCGATTCTCCATGTATTGATATTCGATACTGGGATTTGTTTGCTGGTTTGCTGTTCCAAACACATTGCTCACTATACTGTATGTGTGCTGCAGTGAGACAAGAGAGAATCAAGGATAAATGAAAAAAAAGTGCAGAGAACACGTTGGCTCACTTTTTAAAAAGTAGATGGAGAACAAGCAATCGGATGGAAAGGTTTGGAGAGGGTACATCTGACTAGCGTTAGGTAACGCTAACTAGCAAAACAATTGACAAATCGATACTCGGAGTCAAGGTATCGATATTACATTGTCCAAAATAATAATAGAGAATATACTAGTTATGGAATAAGCTAGGCTAACTATACTGGTTATAGAACAGGCTAGGCTAACTATACTGGCTATAGAACAGGCTAGGCTAACTATACTGGTTATAGAACAGGCTAGGCTAACTATACTGGCTATAGAACAGGTTAGGCTAGCTATACTGGCTATAGAACAGGCTAGGCTAACTATACTGGCTATAGAACAGGCTAGGCTAGCTATACTGGCTATAGAACAGGCTAGGCTAACTATACTGTTTATAGAACAGGCTTGGCTAACTATACTGGTTATAGAACAGGCTAGGCTAACTATACTGTTTATAGAACAGGCTTGGCTAACTATACTGGTTATAGAACAGGCTAGGCTAACTATACTGGCTATAGAACAGGCTTGGCTAACTATACTGGTTATAGAACAGGCTAGGTTAGCTATACTAGTTATAGAACAGGCTAGGCTACCTATACTAGTTATAGAAGAGGCTAGGCTAACTATACTGGTTATAGAACAGGCTAGGCTAACTATACTGGCTATAGAACAGGCTAGGCTAACTATACTGGTTATAGAACAGGCTAGGCTAACTATACTGGCTATAGAACAGGCTAGGCTAACTATACTGGTTATAGAACAGGCTAGGCTAACTATACTGGCTATAGAACAGGCTAGGCTAGCTATACTGGCTATAGAACAGGCTAGGCTAACTATACTGGCTATAGAACAGGCTAGGCTAACTATACTGGCTACTGAACAGGCTAGGCTAACTATACTGTTTATAGAACAGGCTTGGCTAACTATACTGGTTATAGAACAGGCTAGGCTAACTATACTGGCTACTGAACAGGCTAGGCTAACTATACTGTTTATAGAACAGGCTTGGCTAACTATACTGGTTATAGAACAGGCTAGGCTAACTATACTGTTTATAGAACAGGCTTGGCTAACTATACTGGTTAT
>NW_027011467.1:2500-15000 GCF_036934945.1 Oncorhynchus masou masou | reverse complement strand
TGGTCTGATCAGCAGGCATTAGTAGATAATGACAGAGTAATATCTGGTCTGATCAGCCGTCGTTCGTAGATAATGACAGAGTAATAACTGATCTGATCAGCAGGCGTTCGTAGATAATGACAGAGTAATATCTGGTCTGATCAGCAGGCATTAGTAGATAATGACAGAGTAATAACTGATCTGATCAGCAGGCGTTCGTAGATAATGACAGAGTAATATCTGCTCTGATCAGCAGGCGTTCGTAGATAATGACAGAGTAATATCTGCTCTGATCAGCAGGCGTTCGTAGATAATGACAGAGTAATATCTGCTCTGATCAGCAGGCGTTCGTAGATAATGACAGAGTAATATCTGCTCTGATCAGCAGGCGTTCGTAGATAATGACAGAGTAATAACTGCTCTGATCAGCAGGCGTTCGTAGATAATGACAGAGTAATATCTGCTCTGATCAGCAGGCGTTCGTAGATAATGACAGAGTAATATCTGCTCAGGCAGGGCAGGGTGTCCTAATTTCTCAGGATCTCAGTGTGGAGCCAAAATTATGTCACTCATTCCAACCACCTGTTCCCCTGAAAAACGTCACTGGCCTTAAGTAGTTCCAGCAGCCGTCCAAAAAGTTAACTTCTGAACCGAGCCAAGCACTCACTCTCTCTCTCTCTCTCGTTCTCTCTCTCCCTCTCTCTCTCTCTCTCTCTCTCTCTCTCTCTCTCTCTCACACACTTTCTATCTCTGTCTCTGTTTATCTCCCCTCTCTCTTTCTCTCTCTGTCTGTCTATCTCCTCCATCTCCCTCTCTTTTCATCCCCAGTCTCTCTCTCACTTTTTCTCTCTCACTCTCTCTGCCCCCCTCTAACTCTCTCTCACACTCTCTCACTCTCTCTACCTCCCTCGAACTATCTCTCACTCTCTCTACCTCCCTCTAACTCTCTCTCACTCACTCTCTCTCTCTCTACCCCCCTCTAACTATCTCTCACACTCTCTCATTCTCTCAACCTCCCCCTAACTCTCTCTCATTCTCTCTACCCCCCTCTAACTCTCTCTCACACTCTCTCACTCTCTCTACCCCACTCTAACTCTCTCTCCACACTCTCTCACTCTCTCTACCTCCCCTCTAACTCTACCCTACTCTAACCAACTCTAACACCCCTCCTTCTCTGCCTCCCCCTGTCTATCTCTCTTTCAACTGCTTTCTCATGTGGGGTGCAGAAGCAGGAGGCAGGATATGGTCTCGAGTAATATCCACTCTGATTTAGTGAGGATAGTCTAAGAGTTTAGACAAGGGAAGGTCTAAGAGTTTAGACAAGGGAAGGTCTAAGAGTTTAGACAAGGGAAGGTCTAAGAGTTTAGATAAGGGAAGGTCTAAGAGTTTAGACAAGGGAAGGTCTAAGAGTTTAGACAAGGGAAGGTCTAAGAGTTTAGACAAGGGAAGGTCTAAGAGTTTAGATAAGGGAAGGTCTAAGAGTTTAGACAAGGGAAGGTCTAAGAGTTTAGACAAGGGAAGTTCCAGCTCTGCCTTTGTCTGTCAGTCGAGCTCTCTAGCACACACACACACACACACACACACACACACACACACACACACACACACACACACACACACACACACACACACACACACACACACACACACACTATCCTTTGTCCTCTATCCTCTGTCCTCTATCCTCTGTCCTCTGTCCTCTGTCCACATCATTTCATCCATCATTTGGTTCTTTATATGAGATGCTTCTTTATACATAGATGCGTGTTTTTTGGCTGGTGTTTGGCTGGTTTTGGCTGGAGTTTGCTGGTTTTTGGTTGGTTTTGGCTGGAGTTTCTCTGGTTTTGGCTGGTTTTGGCTGGAGTTTGGCTAGTTTTGGGCAGGTTTTGTCTGGGTTTTCTGACTTCACAGCACTGTTCTGTGCCTATGCTGTGTGCTAACGCTGACTGGTGTGTCGAAAGTGAGTGGAATCTTCATTTATACTATTTATCTGAAATAAAGTGGACTAACATTCACTTATTATTTAATTTATCCCTGTGTATGACATCGACGTCTGTAAGAGACTATTGTTATTATAAGTGTACCTTGTACCTATTTCAGACTGTAGTCTATTTATCCCTCTCATAGGACAACTACACACAACATTTTACTGTATTCCTCTTTTAGGTCTCTCTTTATGTCGTGTTGTGTTGTCTCTCTAGTCCCAGCAGGAGTGTTGTCTCTCTAGTCCCAGCAGGAGTGTTGTCTCCCTCGTCCCCAAAGGAGTGTTGTCTCCACAGGGGGCTCCACAGGGGGCTCCACGGGGGGCTCCACGGGGGGCTCCACAGGTGACTCCACAGGGGGCTCCACAGGTGACTCCACAGGGGGCTCCACAGGGGGCTCCACGGGGGGCTCCACGGGGGGCTCCACAGGTGACTCCACAGGGGGCTCCACAGGTGACTCCACAGGTGACTCCACGGGGGGCTCCACAGGGGACTCCACGGGGGGCTCCACGGGGGGCTCCACAGGGGGCTCCACGGGGGGCTCCACGGGGGTCTCCACGGGGGGCTCCACAGGGGGCTCCACAGGGGGGCTCCACAAGGGGGCTCCACAGGGGGCTCCACAGGGGGCTCCACAAGGGGGCCCCACAAGGGGGCTCCACAGGGGCTCCACAGGGGGCTCCACAGGGGGCTCCACAAGGGGCTCCACAGGGGCTCCACAGGGGGCTCCACAAGGGGCTCCACAAGGGGCTCCACAGGGGCTCCACAGGGGGCTCCACAGGGGCTCCACAGCCCCACCAGATGACCTAGGGTGAGTCTGAACATGGCACCCTATTCCTAAAATAGTACATTTAACAGTGCAAAAGTAGTGCACTGTGTAAGGAATATATTGCCATTTGGGACGACGACCTGGGCGATAAGCTGATGACACAGAGGGCCCTCTCCACAGCGCGGCTGTTATTTACTGCTCTACTTAAAGTCAAGTTTCAATCTAGTGGATGATATAGGGTAGTCTAACTGACTGACTGATTGGAAATAATAAAAAAAAAAGATTTACAAACATTTAATCAGGAGACTTCAGAAGCCATTGTCTTGACCGTAGAGTAATTTTAAGATACATGAACGGGAAAATTTTTTGTTATTCTTTTTCCTCAACAGAAACGACACAATGAGTAGCAAATTTTTATGTGCGAGTGTGAGTAAATAACTGAAGTAGCTACGTGCCAGCATTTTGTCTGTAGATAGTAACATGAAGTATACATAAATACACTAGATTTCACCACTTTTGGAGTTTCTGTCACCATCTGACCTCTAACCTCCCTAACCATTCCCAGCCAATCATAACCAGCCGTCCATTTAAGAGCCCAATACTTTTGTTATTTACACTGCTAAAAAAATAGGCTTTAACCAATAGGGTTATTGGAAAAACGTGTCTTTTTAGGTAATAGGTTTTTAAAGTACACTGCAGTTCAATTTGACATGACATGTAAACTACAGTAGCGTATTTATGACATGTAAATGTAATACCTAAAATGGTCATGGAATGAAATGCTGCTCTACACATCTGTACACAGCTCTACACTGCTCTACACATCTATACACTGCTCTACACATCTATACACAGCTCTACACATCTATACACATCTATACACATCTATACACAGCTCTACACAGCTCTACACATCTATAAACATCTATACACATCTATACACAGCTCTACACTGCTCTACACATCTATACACAGCTCTACACATCTATACACATCTCTACACATCTATACACATCTATACACATCTATACACAGCTCTACACTGCTCTACACATCTATACACTGCTCTACACATCTATACACAGCTCTACACATCTATACACATCTCTACACATCTATACACATCTATACACATAAATACACAGCTCGACACAGCTCTACACATCTATACACAGCTCTACACATCTATACATATCTCTACACATCTATACACATCTATACACATCTATACACATCTATACGCATAAATACACAGCTCGACACAGCTCTACACATCTATACACAGCTCTACACATCTATACACATCTCTACACATCTCTACACATAAATACACAGCTCTACACATCTATACACAGCTCTACACATCTATACACAGCTCTACACATCTATACACATCTCTACACATAAATACACAGCTCGACACAGCTCCACACATCTATACACAGCTCTACACATCTATACACAGCTCTACACATCTATACACATCTCTACACATCTATACACAGCTCTACACATCTCTACACATCTATACACATAAATAGACAGCTCGACACAGCTCTACACATCTATACACATCTATACACAGCTCTACACATCTCTACACATCTATACACAGCTCTACACATCTCTACACATCTATACACATCTATACACATCTATACACAGCTCTACACATCTATTACATTTCATTATAGTACAACGGTTTGATTTGTCTAATCTTAGCAATTTCTTCTTAGCTAGCTACATAGCCGTCTTTGTATCAAAGATAATTGCATAATTATCGTATTTCGTCGTCCTAACGTATCTGCCCAGCAGCTAGCTAAGCAGCTAGCTAACATCCACTGTCCACCAGCACTGTAGAAACTCTTACACTCAACTGAGCGACTCGATTAGCGTAGTGTCAGCTAGCTTACATATAGTTGTCTTCGCTGTCTTCGTATCCAAGATAATTGTGTAGTTTAGAGTGTGTAGACTTAGAGTGATTATCTTAATTTACCGAGGTTAGCTAGCCAGCTATTTGTCGTCCTTAACATAGGAGATGCTGCTAGCTAGCTAGCCAACAGCTAGCCTACCTCTACCGAATTGAACTTCAACTACCCGGTCAACATTCCGCGTCGCTCCACAGGTAGTATCACATTTTCATTTCACTTCATTACAGTACAACGGTTTGATTTGTTTGATCGTAGCTAGCCAGCTACATAGCCGTCTTTGTATCTAAGACAATTGTGTAGTCTAGAGCGATTTTCTAGGTTAGCTGGCCAGCTATTGTCGTTCTGTTAACGTAGCTAGCCAGCTATTTTGAATAGCAGCACTGTAGAAACTATTACAGTACAACGGTTTGATTTGTTTGATCGTAGCTAGCTAGCTACATAGCCATCTTTGTATCTAAGACAATTGTGTAGCCTAGAGCAATTTTCTAGGTTAGCTAGCCAGCTATTGTCGTTCTTTTAAGGTAACGTAACGCAATCAACCTGCTAGCTAGCCAGCTAGCCCACGAATAGCAGCACTGTAGAAACTATTACACTCGACGGACGACTTGATTAGTGTAGTGTCAACATCGCCAGCCACTACCAGCTAGCCTACTCCAGCAGTACTGTATCATTTTAGTCAATAAGATTCTTGCTACGTAAGCTTAACTTTCTGAACATTCGTGACGAGTAGTCCACTTGTCATTCCAATCTCCTTTGCATTAGCGTAGCCTCTTCTGTAGCCTGTCAACTATGTGTCTATCTATCCCTGTTCTCTCCTCTCTGCACAGACCATACAAACGCTCCACACCGCGTGGCCGCGGCCACCTAATCTGGTGGTCCCAGCGCGCACGACCCACGTGGAGTTCCAGGTCTCCGGTAGCCTCTGGAACTGCCGATCTGCGGCCAACAAGGCAGAGTTCATCTCAGCCTATGCCTCCTCCAGTCCCTCGACTTCTTGGCACTGAGCGGAAACATGGATCACCACAGATAACACTGCTACTCCTACTGCTCTCTCTTCGTCCGCCCACGTGTTCTCGCACACCCCGAGAGCTTCTGGTCAGCGGGGTGGTGGCATCGGGATCCTCATCTCTCCCAAGTGGTCATTCTCTCTCTCCCCTTAACCATCTGTCTATCGCCTCCTTTGAATTCCATGCTGTCACAGTTACCAGCCCTTTCAAGCTTAACATCCTTATCATTTATCGCCCTCCAGGTTCCCTCGGAAGTTCATCAATGAGCTTGATGCCTTGATAAGCTCCTTTCCTGAGGACGGCTCACCTCTCACAGTCCTGGGCGACTTTAACCTCCCCACGTCTACCTTTGACTCATTCCTCTCTGCCTCCTTCTTTCCACTCCTCTCCTCTTTTGACCTCACCCTCTCACCTTCCCCCTACTCACAAGGCAGGCAATACGCTCGACCTCATCTTTACTAGATGCTGTTCTTCCACTAACCTCATTGCAACTCCCCTCCAAGTCTCCGACCACTACCTTGTATCCTTTTCCCTCTCGCTCTCATCCAACACTTCCACACTGCCCCTACTCGGATGGTATCGCGCCGTCCCAACCTTCGCTCTCTCTCCCCCGCTACTCTCTCCTCTTCCATCCTATCATCTCTTCCCTCTGCTCATACCTTCTCCAACCTATCTCCTGATTCTGCCTCCTCAACCCTCCTCTCTTCCCTTTCTGCATCCTTTGACTCTCTATGTCCCCTATCCTCCAGGCCGGCTCGGTCCTCCTCCGCTCCGTGGCTCGATGACTCATTGCGAGCTCACAGAACAGAGCTCCGGGCAGCCGAGCGGAAATGGAGGAAAAGCCTCCCTGCGGACCTGGCATCCTTTCACTCCCTCCTCTCTACATTTTCCTCCTCTGTCTCTGCTGCTAAAGCCACTTTCTACCACTCTAAATTCCAAGCATCTGCCTCTAACCCTAGGAAGCTCTTTGCCACCTTCTCCTCCCTCCTGAATCCTCCTCCCCCTCCCCCCTCCTCCCTCTCTGCAGATGACTTCGTCAACCATTTTGAAAAGAAGGTCGACGACATCCGATCCTCGTTTGCTAAGTCAAACGACACCGCTGGTTCTGCTCACACTGCCCTACCCTGTGCTCTGACCTCTTTCTCCCCTCTCTCTCCAGATGAAATCTCGCTTCTTGTGACGGCCGGCCGCCCAACAACCTGCCCGCTTGACCCTATCCCCTCCTCTCTTCTCCAGACCATCTCCGGAGACCTTCTCCCTTATCTCACCTCGCTCATCAACTCATCCCTGACCGCTGGCTACATCCCTTCCCTCTTCAAGAGAGCGAGAGTTGCACCCCTTCTGAAAAAACCTACACTCGATCCCTCCGATGTCAACAACTACAGACCAGTATCCCTTCTTTCTTTTCTCTCCAAAACTCTTGAACGTGCCGTCCTTGGCCAGCTCTCCCGCTATCTCTCTCAGAATGACCTTCTTGATCCAAATCAGTCAGGTTTCAAGACTAGTCATTCAACTGAGACTGCTCTTCTCTGTATCACGGAGGCGCTCCGCACTGCTAAAGCTAACTCTCTCTCCTCTGCTCTCATCCTTCTAGACCTATCGGCTGCCTTCGATACTGTGAACCATCAGATCCTCCTCTCCACCCTCTCCGAGTTGGGCATCTCCGGCGCGGCCCACGCTTAGTTGCGTCCTACCTGACAGGTCGCTCCTACCAGGTGGCGTGGCGAGAATCTGTCTCCTGCGCCACGCGCTCTCACCACTGGTGTCCCCCAGGGCTCTGTTCTAGGCCCTCTCCTATTCTCGCTATACACCAAGTCACTTGGCTCTGTCATAACCTCACATGGTCTCTCCTATCATTGCTATGCAGACGACACACAACTAATCTTCTCCTTTCCCCCTTCTGATGACCAGGTGGCGAATCGCATCTCTGCATGTCTGGCAGACATATCAGTGTGGATGACGGATCACCACCTCAAGCTGAACCTCGGCAAGACGGAGCTGCTCTTCCTCCCGGGGAAGGACTGCCCATTCCATGATCTCGCCATCACGGTTGACAACTCCATTGTGTCCTCCTCCCAGAGCGCTAAGAACCTTGGCGTGATCCTGGACAACACCCTGTCGTTCTCAACCAACATCATGGCGGTGGCCCGTTCCTGTAGGTTCATGCTCTACAACATCCCAGAGTACGACCCTGCCTCACACAGGAAGCGGCGCAGGTCCTAATCCAGGCACTTGTCATCTCCCGTCTGGATTACTGCAACTCGCTGTTGGCTGGGCTCCCTGCCTGTGCCATTAAACCCCTACAACTCATCCAGAACGCCGCAGCCCGTCTGGTGTTCAACCTTCCCAAGTTCTCTCACGTCACCCCGCTCCTCCGCTCTCTCCACTGGCTTCCAGTTGAAGCTCGCATCCGCTACAAGACCATGGTGCTTGCCTACGGAGCTGTGAGGGGAACGGCACCGCAGTACCTCCAGGCTCTGATCAGGCCCTACACCCAAGCAAGGGCACTGCGTTCATCCACCTCTGGCCTGCTCGCCTCCCTACCACTGAGGAAGTACATTTCACGCTCAGCCCAGTCAAAACTGTTCGCTGCTCTGGCCCCCCAATGGTGGAACAAACTCCCTCACGACGCCAGGACAGCGGAGTCAATCACCACCTTCCGGAGACACCTGAAACCCCACCTCTTCAAGGAATACCTAGGATAGGATAAGTAATCCTTCTCACCCCCCCTTAATGATTTAGATGCACTATTGTAAAGTGGCTGTTCCACTGGATGTCAGAAGGTGAATTCACCAATTTGTAAGTCGCTCTGGATAAGAGCGTCTGCTAAATGACTTAAATGTAATGTAAATGTATACATCTATACACATCTACACATCTATACACATCTATACTCAGCTCTACACTGCACTACACAGTTTTACACAGCTCTCCACAGTTACACACAGTTACACACAGCTCTAAATAACTCTACACTGCTCTACACTGCTGTACATAACTCTACATATCTCTACACATCTCTACATAACTCTAAACTGCTCTACATAACTCTACATATCTCTACACATCTCTACATAACTCTACACTGCTCTACATAACTCTACACTGCTCTACATATGTCAGGGTTTACCAGAATTGGACCCCGAAGCAGACCAGGACAAGGAGAGTAGGAAGAAGGTGAGTATTTATTTACAAGTGAATGTGAATGGGTAGATATATCCAGGTAGCGTAGCGGGCAGCGGTGGTGAGTTGATGGGAGTAAATAGGTGGATCCAATGGGGTAAGCGGAATCCTCCGACGACCAGTGACAAAATCTAGGGCCAGATACGACCAAGGTCGCCGAGGAATAGGTAGGGGTGAAGAAGCCCAGAGCTGGGCCGATTGGTACTTTTGTTCTGAGCACAAACAGGACATGCGGCAACAAACCTCCGGGTATCTTCTCCCATGGCAGGCCACCAAAATCGTCTGCGCAGTAGCGCCATAGTCCGAGCAACGCCAGGGTGACAAGCTATCTTGCTGGCGTGGGACCACTGAAGAACAGCAGAACGGACCGACTCAGGCACGAACAACCGACCGGGTGGACCGTTACCGGGGCCGGGCTGCGTCCGAAGGGCCGCCATCACATCCTCCTCAATCCTCCATGTAACGGCTTCCACGACAAGGTTCTCGGGAAGAATCGTCCCACTCTCATCCGTCTTGGAGAACATCCGGGACAAGGCGTCCGCTTTGCCGTTCTTCGACCCAGGTCGGAACGTCAGGGAAAACTTGAAGCGTCCAAAAAACAAAGCCCACCTGGCCTGACGGGAGTTGAGACGTTTAGCCGATTGCACGTAAGCCAGATTCTTGTGGTCAGTCCAAACCACAAACGGTTGCTCCGCTCCCTCCAACCAGTGACGCCACTCCTCCAAGGCAAGCTTCACAGCGAGAAGCTCCCGGTTACCCACATCGTAGTTTCTCTCAGCTGGTGAAAGACGACAAGAGTAGAAGGTGCAGGGATGGAGTTTACCGTCAGTGCAGCTACGCTGGGACAGGATGGCGCCTACCCCCACATCAGACGCATCCACCTCAACAACAAACTGACGGGAAGTGTCAGGTTGAGAGAGAATCGGCGCGTTGGTGAATCGGCTCTTCAAGTTCAGAAATGCTCGGTCTGCCTCAGGAGTCCAACAGAAAATTCTGGTGCAAGACGTCAGAGCAGTTAAAGGCTGTAATCACGGATAAACCTCCGATAGAAGTTCGCAAATCCCAGGAATCTCTGGAGCTGCAATCTCGTACCGGGCCGGGCCCAATCCCGAACCGCCCGAACCTTCTCTTGGTCCATCTTGATCTCACCCTTGGAGATGATGTACCCAAGGAAGGATGTAGTGTGGGCGTGAAAATCACACTTCTCAGCCTTCACAAACAGACGGTTCTCCAATAACCGCTGCAGGACCTGCTTAACATGCTGGATGTGGTTGGAAAGCTCCTTGGAGAAAATCAGGATGTCATCCAGGTAAACGAACACAAACAGACCGATCATATCCCTCAGCACGTCATTCACCAAACTTTGGAACACTGCTGGAGCGTTGGAAAGTCCAAACGGCATCACCTGGTACTCGAAATGTCCCATAGGTGTATTGAATCCAGTCAACCACTCGTCCCCCTCTTTGATCCGAACCAGATGATACGCATTGCGTAGATCAAGCTTCGTAAACACAGTAGCACCCTGTAAAGTTTGTAAGTCGCTCTGGATAAGAGCGTCTGCTAAATGACTTAAATGTTAAATGTTAATGTTAAAGAATCGAAAGCGGAGCTCATCAAGGGCAAGGGGTACTTATTCTTGACCGTAATATCATTCAACCCCCGATAATCAATACACGGTCGAAGAGAGCCATCCTTCTTACTCACAAAAAAAAATCCAGCTCCCAGGGGTGATGACGAGGGACGAATGAGACCTGCAGCAAGAGACTCCTTTATGTAGGTCTCCAGGGCTTCCCGCTCAGGTCGAGAAATACTGTATTACCGTCCCTTGGGAAAGGCACCTCCAGGGAACAGCTTAATTGTACAATCATAAGGTCGGTGGGGAGGAAGTGACTGAGCTTTCTGCTTACTGAACACCTCACCCAACTCGTGATATGTTTCAGGAACCAGGGACAAATCAGGAGGAGCAGACTCACTGACCCGACTGGGGACAGCATGAGAACAGGCAGTCCTGAGGCAGTTCGCATGGCAATCAATGCTCCAACTAGTTACCTTACCAGTCACCCAATCGAACAAAGGATTGTGTTCTCTTAGCCAGGGGTATCCAAGAACCAGAGGAACATGGGGGAAGGCAAAATGAAAAAAGAAATAACCTCTGAATGATTCCCCGACAACAACATCTTAACCCGGTTCAGTCCTCATAGTGATCCGTGCCAGACTACTGCCGTTCAGAGTGGTTGCTTCAATGGCTTCCGGTAATTGCTCCTTGGAAAGCCCCAGCTGTTCCACTAAGTCGGCATCAATGAAGCTGTCATCGGCACCTGAATCTGAAAGCGTTAATCGCTAAACTCTGATTCTTATTCACGAGGGTAGCAGAAAACGAGGTCTGACAGGGCTCTTGAGAGGTTGAAACTGGCTCGCTAACAAACCTCCCAAACTTAACGAGCCGAGCAGTTTAACGGGCGCTGAGGACAAACGGAGATGTAATGTCCCGAGCTACCACAGTAGAGGCAGCTGTTGGTCTCACGTCTACATTGGCGCTCGTCCTTAGTTAACCTGCGCCGCCCCACTTGCATAGGTTCAGGATCTGGCGGCAGGACTCCTCCACTAATCCCGTGTGAGGGAAAATGATCAACCCGTTCTGGTCCACTTACTGACCCGAATGGTAACCGAGTCTCAGATTGATTAGATGGACCCCACTGCTTCTCCCTCCTTCTCTCTCGAACTCTATTATCTACCCGAATAGCTAAGGTGACCAAACTATCTAGGTCACTAGGCTCTGGATAGGAGATCAGCTCGTCCTTGAGTTGCTCCGACAACACCTGGTAAAAAACCGCTTGTAGTGATTCCTCATGCCAATGTCCTGAATTCTATCACAAAGTCTGCCACACTGCGAGCTCCTTGGCGAAGAGAGAACAAATGTTTAGCTGCGTCCTTACCTCGGACTGGATGGTCAAAAAGCTTTCTCATCTCTGCCGTGAAACCCTGGTATGACGTCATGCATGTGTCCCGTCGTTCCTAAACAGCTGAAGCCCATTTCAGAGCTCTACCACGCAGCAGCTCAATAACAAAAGCTATCCTAGCCTTATCTGTGGCGTAATAGTAGGGCTGCAGATCAAAAACTAACCCACACTGTAAAAGAAATGAACGGCATCCTCCCAGATCTCCCTCGTACTTCTCCGGTGTCGGAACCTTGGGCTCACGGAAGGAACCCGCTCCCGAATCGGCAGGTGATATGGGTGTAACAGCTGAGTGGATGATCCGCAGGCAACCTGAGCTGATCCTGGATACTCGTTAATCTATCCGATAAGTTCCGGATTGAACCCGCTATCTCGTGTAAGCGCCGTGTTGTGTTGTCCCAACATCTTCTCCTGCTGGGTAATTGTATGGCAAACGGAGTCCAGGTCCGCTGGGTTCATCACTGGCCGGATCGTTCTGTCAGGGTTTACCAGGGTGGACCCAGAAGCAGACCAGGACAAGAGAGTAGGAAGAAGGTGAGTGTTTAGTGAATGTGAATGGGTAAATATATCCAGGTGGCGTAGCGTGCAGCGGTGGTGAGTTAATGGTAGTAAATAGGTGGATCCAATGGGGTAGCGGAATTCTCCGACGACCAGGCGGGAATGGGGTAAATGATCCGGGTGAGTAACTGAAGACA
>NW_027011466.1:0-23938 GCF_036934945.1 Oncorhynchus masou masou | reverse complement strand
CCTACATCAGTCTGATTAGAGGGGAACAATGACTGGTTTCCCAGGTCTAAATCAGTCTGATTAGAGGGGAACAATGACTGGTTTCCCAGGTCTAAATCAGTCTGATTAGAGGGGAACAATGACTGGTGTCCCAGGTCTAAATCAGTCTGATTAGAGGGGAACAATGACTGGTTTCCCAGGTCTAAATCAGTCTGATTAGAGGGGAACAATGACTGGTGTCCCAGGTCTAAATCAGTCTGATTAGAGGGGAACAATGACTGGTTTCCCAGGTCTAAATCAGTCTAATTAGAGGGGAACAATGACTGGTTTCCCAGGTCTAAATCAGACTGATTAGAGGGGAACAATGACTGGTTTCCCAGGTCTAAATCAGTCTGATTAGAGGGGAACAATGACTGGTTTCCCAGGTCTACATCAGTCTGATTAGAGGGGAACAATGACTGGTTTCCCAGGTCTAAATCAGTCTGATTAGAGGGGAACAATGACTGGTTTCCCAGGTCTAAATCAGGCCCTGATTAGAGGGGAACAATGACTGGTTTCCCAGGTCTAAATCAGTCTGATTAGAGGGGAACAATGACTGGTTTCCCAGGTCTAAATCAGGCCCTGATTAGAGGGGAACAATGACTGGTTTCTCAGGTCTAAATCAGGCCCTGATTAGAGGGGAACAATGACTGGTGTCTCAGGTCTAAATCAGTCTGATTAGAGGGGAACAATGACTGGTTTCCCAGGTCTAAATCAGTCTGATTAGAGGGGAACAATGACTGGTGTCCCAGGTCTAAATCAGTCTGATTAGAGGGGAACAATGACTGGTTTCCCAGGTCTAAATCAGTCTGATTAGAGGGGAACAATGACTGGTTTCCCAGGCCTAAATCAGTCTGATTAGAGGGGAACAATGACTGGTTTCCCAGGTCTAAATCAGTCTGATTAGAGGGGAACAATGACTGGTTTCCCAGGTCTAAATCAGTCTGATTAGAGGGGAACAATGACTGGTTTCCCAGGCCTAAATCGGTCCCTAATTAGAGGGGAACAATGACTGGTTTCCCAGGTCTAAATCAGTCTGATTAGAGGGGAACAATGACTGGTTTCCCAGGTCTAAATCAGTCTGATTAGAGGGGAACAATGACTGGTGTCCCAGGTCTAAATCAGTCTGATTAGAGGGGAACAATGACTGGTTTCCCAGGTCTAAATCAGTCTGATTAGAGGGGAACAATGACTGGTTTCCCAGGTCTAAATCAGTCTGATTAGAGGGGAACAATGACTGGTTTCCCAGGTCTAAATCAGTCTGATTAGAGGGGAACAATGACTGGTGTCCCAGGTCTAAATCAGTCTGATTAGAGGGGAACAATGACTGGTTTCCCAGGTCTAAATCAGTCTGATTAGAGGGGAACAATGACTGGTTTCCCAGGTCTAAATCAGTCTGATTAGAGGGGAACAATGACTGGTGTCCCAGGTCTAAATCAGTCTGATTAGAGGGGAACAATGACTGGTTTCCCAGGTCTAAATCAGTCTGATTAGAGGGGAACAATGACTGGTTTCCCAGGCCTAAATCAGTCTGATTAGAGGGGAACAATGACTGGTTTCCCAGGTCTAAATCAGTCTGATTAGAGGGGAACAATGACTGGTTTCCCAGGTCTAAATCAGTCTGATTAGAGGGGAACAATGACTGGTTTCCCAGGCCTAAATCGGTCCCTAATTAGAGGGGAACAATGACTGGTTTCCCAGGTCTAAATCAGTCTGATTAGAGGGGAACAATGACTGGTTTCCCAGGTCTAAATCAGTCTGATTAGAGGGGAACAATGACTGGTTTCCCAGGTCTAAATCAGTCTGATTAGAGGGGAACAATGACTGGTTTCCCAGGCCTAAATCGGTCCCTAATTAGAGGGGAACAATGACTGGTTTCCCAGGCCTACATCAGTCTGATTAGAGGGGAACAATGACTGGTTTCCCAGGTCTAAATCAGTCTGATTAGAGGGGAACAATGACTGGTTTCCCAGGTCTAAATCAGTCTGATTAGAGGGGAACAATGACTGGTGTCCCAGGTCTAAATCAGTCTGATTAGAGGGGAACAATGACTGGTTTCCCAGGTCTAAATCAGTCTGATTAGAGGGGAACAATGACTGGTTTCCCAGGTCTAAATCAGTCTGATTAGAGGGGAACAATGACTGGTTTCCCAGGTCTAAATCAGTCTGATTAGAGGGGAACAATGACTGGTTTCCCAGGTCTACATCAGTCTGATTAGAGGGGAACAATGACTGGTTTCCCAGGTCTAAATCAGGCCCTGATTAGAGGTGAACAATGACTGGTTTCCCAGGTCTAAATCAGACTGATTAGAGGGGAACAATGACTGGTGTCCCAGGTCTAAATCAGTCTGATTAGAGGGGAACAATGAAGAAATGCAGTGGAACTGGCTTCGAGATCCGGAGTTGAGTTTGAGGGCCCTATGTGCTAGAGATGTGCTAGAGATGCACCAGAGATGCACCAGAGATGCACCAGAGATGCACTAGAGATGCACCGGAGATGCACCGGAGATGCACCAGAGATGCACCAGAGATGCACCAGAGATGCACCAGAGATGCACCAGAGATGCACCAGAGATGCACCGGAGATGCAGTGCGAATGCACCAGAGATGCACCAGAGATGCAGAGATGCACCAGAGATGCACCAGAGATGCACCAGAGATGCATGAAGATGCACTAGAGATGCACCAGAGATGCACCAGAGATGCACAGAGATGCACCAGAGATGCACCAGAGATGCACTAGAGATGCACCAGAGATGCACTGAGATGCACTAGAGGTACCAGAGATGCCAAGAGATGCACCAGAGATGCACCAGAGATGCACCAGAGATGCACTAGAGATGCACTAGAGATGCACCGGAGATGCACCAGAGATGCACCAGAGATGCACCAGAGATGCACCAGAGATGCACCAGAGATGCACCAGAGATGCACCAGAGATGCACCAGAGATGCACCGGAGATGCACCAGAGATGCACCAGAGATGCACTAGAGATGCACCAGAGATGCACCAGAGATGCACCAGAGATGCACTAGAGATGCACCAGAGATGCACTAGAGATGCACAGAGATGCACTAGAGATGCACTAGATGCACCAGAGATGCCAGAGATGCACCAGAGATGTACCAGAGATGCACCAGAGATGCACTAGAGATGCACCGGAGATGCACCAGAGATGCACCAGAGATGCACCAGAGATGCACCAGAGATGTAAGATGCCAGAGATGCACCAGAGATGCCAAGTGCACCAGAGATGCACTAGAGATGCACTAGACACCAGAGATGCCAGAGATGCACCAGAGATGCACCAGAGATGCACCAGAGATGCACTAGAGATGCACCAGAAATGCACCAGAGATGCACCAGAGATGCACCAGAGATGCACAGAATCAGAGGAAATAGTTGCCTAATATAAGCAATCCTGGTGAAACTTCCACCTAGCCTATCAGAGGTAGGGTTGAGCTACTACCAGATTAGTTTGCACCTGTCAAATCTCTAGATCTCCACAAGTGCGTAGAGGTCTGAGGTCATCTTTGTCCAATCACATTGCTGTACTCATCTTCAATGTTCCTGCAATGCCTCCTGCTTTTTAATGTGTAATGTACTGTATCACCAACGAGGGGCAGTGTTACACTATATTTGGTCAACACTGGTACCCTCCTTACTCAACACTCTGATTCTCAATCAGAGCCAGACCTGGCTACAGGCCTTAAAGCCGTAGAATCCTCTCCCAATCAACTCCATTACTTCAGGATGACAGGTGACATGTTAACAGAAGACTTTGTTTGGCCCTCTAGACTTGTTCCTCTGGTCAACAGTGGTCCACTCTAGGGAATAGGGTGTAATTTGGGACCTACGGGCCAGGCTAAAATTTCCAGACCTGTCCCTGTCCCACCTCTTTCACAGATCCGTAGTTAAGCCTGAGAGATGGATTTGACAGCCCTTTCCTCCCACTGGGCAGCAGTGTAGATATGAGGGGAGTGGATTGGGGGTAAACCACATGGTTCTTGTCTTCTGGTAAACTGGGTGTATCGCTGTCATGTTGCTTCCACATGTCCAGAACCCCTTCAGATCTACAGGAGGAGCTAAGCGTCACTTTGGAATTCATTCAACGATACCATCTCTCTCTTTCTCTCTCTCACTGTTTTATTCCACTGTTAGATCCATAAACCTCACAACATTGTCACCTAGCAACAGAGCCCTATATTTTTTGCAATTAAAAAAAAAAAAGTATACAGTATTTGGCGGGGGGGTGCTTGCCTGTTTTGCATGTTATTTTGGCATTAATATATGTCACATATCAGTTTGCAAACAGTGTATAAAAAAATAAAAATATAGCATTGAGTTAATGAAGCCGCATACAAAGAGGCAGCTCTAAAATGCAGGTGTTTCAGCCTGGTGCTTTCTGTGGAGGTGGGGCAGGCCAGCAGAAAACAGGAGCACTGCACTGTGATTGGCTCAGCATTGCACCGTGATTGGCTCAGTGTTCTGTCACTCATGGGGACGCTACGTCACTCGCCTTTAGTAAGGGTAGACTTCACGAATGTGAGCCCAACTCGGAATTGTAAATCTTTTTCTTTCTTTGATGACGAAATTTGCCGATGTAGGACCGTCGCGTACAACAAGGTGAGTCCAAAAATGCCTTGTATCCTGCTGGATAAACGATGTGATGTGCCAGGGAGAAATGGTCAGCCATATCAGCTAGGTTTATTTAAAGGCAGTAAACGAGGCTGATTGAATTGTTTCGCTGCCAGACAAGGCTCCGCTGATAACCAGGTGTAGCGGTGGTAAGGATTCACTCCATGGTGCTGGAAAGAAAGCTCTGCTGTTGAGACAGCCTTACGTCGGCCCTAACAGTTTGTCGCCATTATAGTACAATTAATTTGTTTAGTGGTGTGTTGTATAGTGGCTTTCATCTAAAAATAAATGGGGGGAGTTTGCCCCACCAAGATTTACATGCTAAAAGGGCCACTGTATATATATTTTTATTTTACTTAACTAGGCAAGTCAGTTAAGAACAAATTCTTATTTTCATTGATGGCCTAGTAACAGTGGGTTAACTGCCTTGTTCAGGGGAAGAATGACAGATTTTTACCTTGTCAGCTCAGGGATTCGATCTTGCAACCTTCTGGTTACTAATCCAATGCTCCTACCGCTACGCTACCTGCCGCCCCATATATCATATGATGTGGTTAACGCAACTGATATGTCAAACACCTATACAGACGGTTTTGTCGTCGAGGAGGAACTGGAGCAAAGCCAAAGGCCGTCATATCATCCCTGTTTAACAGCAGACTGAGGAGGAGGGACTGACAGGTGATCTCTGTTACATCAGCAGACTGAGGAGGAGGGACTGACAGGTGATCTCTGTTACATCAGCAGACTGACAGGTGATCTCTGTTACATCAGCAGACTGACTGGTGATCTCTGTTACATCAGCAGACTGAGGAGGAGGGACTGACAGGTGATCTCTGTTACATCAGCAGACTGAGGAGGAGGGACTGACAGGTGATCTCTGTTACATCAGCAGACTGACAGGTGATCTCTGTTACATCAGCAGACTGACAGGTGATCTCTGTTACATCAGCAGACTGAGGAGGAGGGACTGACAGGTGATCTCTGTTACATCAGCAGACTGAGGAAGAGGGACTGACAGGTGATCCCTGTTACATCAGCAGACTGAGGAGGAGGGACTGACAGGTGATCTCTGTTACATCAGCAGACTGAGGAGGAGGGACTGACTGGTGATCCCTGTTACATCAGCAGACTGAGGAGGAGGGACTGACAGGTGATCTCTGTTACATCAGCAGACTGAGGAGGAGGGACTGACAGGTGATCCCTGTTATATCAGCAGACTGAGGAGGAGGGACTGACAGGTGATCTCTGTTACATCAGCAGACTGAGGAGGAGGGACTGACAGGTGATCCCTGTTACATCAGCAGACTGAGGAGGAGGGACTGACAGGTGATCTCTGTTACATCAGCAGGCTGAGGAGGAGGACTGACAAGGTGATCTCTGTTACATCAGCAGACTGAGGAGGAGGGACTGACAGGTGATCCCTGTTACATCAACAGACTGAGGAGGAGGGACTGACAGGTGATCTCTGTTACATCAACAGACTGACAGGTGATCCCTGTTACATCAACAGACTGAGGAGGGACTGACAGGTGATCTCTGTTACATCAGCAGACTGAGGAGGAGGGACTGACAGGTGATCTCTGTTACATCAGCAGACTGAGGAGGAGGGACTGACAGGTGATCTCTGTTACATCATCAGACTGAGGAGGAGGGACTGACAGGTGATCCCTGTTACATCAACAGGCTGAGGAGGAGGGACTGACAGGTAATCCCTGTTACATCAGCAGACTGAGGAGGACTGACAGGTGATCTCAACAGACTGTTACATCAGCAGGCTGAGGAGGAGGGACTGACTGGTGATCCCTGTTACATCCAGCAGACTGACAGGTGATCTCTGTTACATCAGCAGACTGAGGAGGAGGGACTGACTGGTGATCCCTGTTACATCAGCAGACTGAGGAGGAGGGACTGACAGGTGATCCCTGTTACATCAGCAGACTGAGGAGGAGGGACTGACAGGTGATCTCTGTTACATCAGCAGACTGAGGAGGAGGGACTGACAGGTGATCTCTGTTACATCAGCAGACTGAGGAGGAGGGACTGACAGGTGATCCCTGTTACATCAGCAGACTGAGGAGGAGGGACTGACAGGTGATCCCTGTTACATCAGCAGACTGAGGAGGAGGGACTGACTGGTGATCTCTGTTACATCAGCAGACTGACTGGTGATCTCTGTTACATCAGCAGACTGAGGAGGAGGGACTGACAGGTGATCCCTGTTACATCAGCAGACTGAGGAGGAGGGACTGACAGGTGATCTCTGTTACATCAGCAGACTGAGGAGGAGGGACTGACAGGTGATCTCTGTTACATCAACAGACTGAGGAGGAGGGACTGACAGGTGATCTCTGTTACATCAGCAGACTGAGGAGGAGGGACTGACAGGTGATCTCTGTTACATCAACAGACTGAGGAGGAGGGACTGACAGGTGATCTCTGTTACATCAGCAGACTGAGGAGGAGGGACTGACAGGTGATCTCTGTTACAAAACATCAGCAGACTGCTGAGGAGACTGAGGAGGAGGGACTGACAGGTGATCTCTGTTACATCAACAGACTGAGGAGGAGGGACTGACAGATGTCTGATGAGATCGTAGAGATACTGGTATTTCTATGGATGAGCTTTATCAGATGGAAGAAGCATCAGATTGTAAACCATACCACAGGTGGCAGATCTACTGTATAAACCAGGAAATTAGAGCAGGTTTTTTCAATAAGGTATGTGTGGTGGGTAGAATACCATGACAACGATAAAATATAAACACTACCTTTACCAACAATAACAGTCTGGTGGTCCAGTCTGATCTCACCAGGCTACATGCATGGCTCTCTACACAGATACTGACAGATAGTGTAGCAGTAACCAGCCTGGTAATAAGAGACTACAGATACTGATAGTGTAGCAGTAACCAGCCTGGTAATAAGAGACTACAGATACTGACAGATAGTGTAGCAGTAACCAGCCTGGTAATAAGAGACTACAGATACTGATAGATAGTGTAGCAGTAACCAGCCTGGTAATAAGACTACAGATACTGATAGATAGTGTAGCAGTAACCAGCCTGGTAATAAGAGACTACAGATACTGATAGATAGTGTAGCAGTAACCAGCCTGGTAATAAGAGACTACAGATACTGATAGATAGTGTAGCAGTAACCAGCCTGGTAATAAGAGACTGATAGATAGTGAAGCAGTAACCAGCCTGGTAATAAGAGACTACAGATAGATAGATAGTAGCAGTAACCAGCCTGGTAATAAGAGACTACAGATACTGATAGATAGTGTAGCAGTAACCAGCCTGGTAATAAGAGACTACAGATACTGATAGATAGTAGCAGTAACCAGCCTGGTAATAAGAGACTACAGATACTGATAGATGGTGTAGCAGTAACCAGCCTGGTAATAAGAGACTACAGATACTGATAGATAGTGTAGCAGTAATCAACATGGTAATAAGAGACTACAGATACTGATAGTGTAGCAGTAACCAGCCTGGTAATAAGAGACCACAGATACTGATAGATAGTGTAGCAGTAACCAGCCTGGTAATAAGAGACTACAGATACTGATAGATAGTGTAGCAGTAATCAGCATGGTAATAAGAGACTACAGATACTGATAGTGAAGCAGTAACCAGCCTGGTAATAAGAGACTACAGATACTGACAGATAGTATAGCAGTAATCAGCCTGGTAATAAGAGACTACAGATACTGATAGATAGTGTAGCAGTAACCAGCCTGGTAATAAGAGACTACAGATACTGATAGATAGTGTAGCAGTAACCAGCCTGGTAATAAGAGACTACAGATACTGATAGATAGTGTAGCAGTAACCAGCCTGGTAATAAGAGACTACAGATACTGATAGATAGACTCCCATGTGTTTCTTCATTGTCATGGCAGCAGTTGGCTACAGTACATACAGAAATAATCAAGTCAACAGCCTAAAATATGAAGCTAACAGTTGATACATTTTCATCATGGATCTCAAACAAGTTTTAAAGTCAAAATACCTCAGAAAACAAACCCCTTCGATCATTCAGAGATTACGTTCTATTTAACTGACTTCCTTTAGAATCTTACATTCTATGGTTGCCATGCAGATCTGTTAACAGAGGGTCTTGGCGAACATTGTTGTTGATGTTTTTGGAGGGTTTGGCTGTTTACCCAAGTGAAATATAGCCACTCTGGCCAACAAACGACCAGTAATAACATTTCAATTCACAGACTGTTTGAAAAACAAAATGCAAGCGGCCCAGTACAAGAAGCAATTATTCCTTATATGTAGATGGAAAAACATTTTAAACCCTTTGAAAACAAAAAAAATAAGTGTAAATAGTTATTAAGCTAAAAAATATATTTATAGTTTGTCGTAAAGACAAATCCAATATGATGCAAAGTGGTGATTTATTGTTAACTTTCAGGGTCAGGATGAGTGTGTTGTTGTTAGACTGTAAGAGAAATGACCCCAGTCACCTCTGAAAACCGTTCAACAAGAAATAGTTTCAAATTATTTTCACAAAGAGAGATCTGAGTTATGAAATGATTGATTGCAGTTTTTGGAGGTATTGGGCGCGTTCCTCTGCCCAGGCGTTGCCGACGCACTCCAGGTTTTACAACGTCTGGAGAGGTATTTATCGTGTAAGATAACCCAAGGATATGTTAAATCAATCTGTCGGTCGAGGAAACGGTCGATGACGCGACACGCAACCATTGGTTGATGCATGCAACGCCTGAGCAGGGGAACGCGACCATTCTCACCTCCTAAAGGTCACAGGTCAGAGGTGAGTGTGTGAGGCCTGTGGAGGGAATGACCCAATTGCTTCCTGTCATAACAATAATCCCGTCAGACCTGGCAACCACCTTCCCGAACATGACCCTGTCCAGAAACATCCGTGGCCCCTGGACTACCCTTAAACAATTCCTCCTCCTATCATATAACAACAAGACAACTCCTCCCTATCATATAACAACAAGACAACTCCTATCATTTAACCACTAGACAACTCCTCCTATCATATAGCCACTAGACAACTACTCCTATCATATAGCCACTAGACAACTACTCCTATCATATAACCACTAGACAACTCCTATCATATAACCACTAGACAACTACTCCTATCATATAGCCACTAGACAACTACTCCTATCATATAACCACTAGACAACTACTCCTATCATATAACCACTAGACAACTACTCCTATCATATAGCCACTAGACAACTACTCCTATCATATAGCCACTAGACAACTACTCCTATCATATAACCACTAGACAACTACTCCTATCATATAACCACTAGACAACTACTCCTATCATATAACCACTAGACAACTACTCCTATCATATAGCCATTAGACAACTACTCCTATCATATAGCCACTAGACAACTACTCCTATCATATAGCCACTAGACAACTCCTCCTATCATATTACCACTAGACAACTCCTATCATATAGCCACTAGACAACTACTCCTGTCATATAGCCACTAGACAACTCCTCCTATCATATAACCACTAGACAACTCCTCCTATCATATAACCACTAGACAACTCCTCCTATCATATTACCACTAGACAACTCCTCCTATCATATAGCCACTAGACAACTCCTCCTGTCATATAGCCACCAGACAACTCCTATCATATAGCCACTAGACAACTCACTTCCTGTCATATAGCCACTGGACAACTACTCCTGTCATATAGCCACTAGACAACTCCTCCTATCATATAACCACGAGACAACTCCCTCCTATCATATAACCACGAGACAACACCTCCTATCATATAACCACGAGACAACTCCTCCTATCATATAGCCACTAGACAACTCCTCCTATCATATAGCCACTAGACAACTCCTCCTATCATATAGCCACTAGACAACTCCTATCATATTACCACTAAACAACTCCTATCATATACCACTGGACAACTCCTATCATATAACCACTAGACAACTCCTATCATATAGCCACTAGACAACTCCTATCATATTACCACTAGACAACTCCTATCATATAGCCACTAGACAACTACTCCTGTCATATAGCCACTAGACAACTCCTCCTATCATATAACCACTAGACAACTCCTCCTATCATATTACCACTAGACAACTCCTATCATATAGCCACTAGACAACTACTCTACTGTCATAGGCCACTAGACAACTACTCCTGTCATATAGCCACTAGACAACTCCTCCTATCATATAACCACGAGACAACTCCTCCTATCATATAACCACGAGACAACTCCTCCTATCATATAACCACGAGACAACTCCTCCTATCATATAGCCACTAGACAACTACTCCTATCATATAGCCACTAGTCAACTACTCCTATCATATAGCCACTAGACAATTCCTCCTATCATATAGCCACTAGACAACTCCTCCTATCATATAGCCACTAGACAACTACTCCTATCATATAGCCACTAGACAACTCCTCCTATCATATAGCCACTAGACAACTCCAATCATATTACCACTAAACAACTCCTATCATATAACCACTGGACAACTCCTATCATATAACCACTGGACAACTCCTATCTTTTAACCACTAGACAACTCCTATCATATAGCCACTAGACAACTCCTATCATATTACCACTAGACAACTCCTCCTATCACATAACCACTAGACAACTCCTCCTATCATATTACCACTAGACAACTCCTCCTATCACATAACCACTAGACAACTCCTCCTATCATATTACCACTAGACAACTCCTATCATATTACCATTGTGTGGACTTGACAGGATGAGATGGGTATTAACAATATGGCGGTGAAGGTGGGGCTCAGCCTAATAAAGTATTTCATTCTTGTTGTATTTGGGGCTCTTGAGTGACACAGTGGTCTAAGGCTCTGCATCTCAGTGCAAGAGGCGTCACTACAGACACACTGGTTCGCATCCAGGATGTATCACAACCGTTGTATCACATGCCGTTATTGTAAATAAGAATTTGTTCTTTAACTGACTTGCCTAGTTAAATAAAGGTTAAGTAAAGGTTAAATAAAGGTTAAATAAAGGTCAAGTAAAGGTTAAGTAAAGGTTAAGTAAAGGTTAAGTAAAGGTTAAGTAAAGGTTAAGTAAAGGTTAAGTAAAGGTTAAGTAAAGGTTAAGTAAAGGTTTAATAAAGGTTAAATAAAGGTTAAATAAAGGTCAAATAATGGTTAAGTAAAGGTTAAGTAAAGGTTAAGTAAAGGTTTAATAAAGGTTTAATAAAGGTGAAGTAAAGGTGAAGTAAATGTGAAGTAAAGGTTAAATAAAGGTGAAATAAAGGTTAAGTAAAGGTTAAGTAAAGGTTAAATAAAGGTGAAATAAAGGTTAAGTAAAGGTTAAGTAAAGGTTAAACACTTATGAGGATCCCCTATGAACTGCTGCAGCGACTTCTCTTCCTGGGGTCCAAACAGGAAACAACACAACAAATAGAATACATAGATATACGTATATATACCACTACATTTACATTACAAACCAGCCATTCAGCAGACGTTCCCACCCAGAGAGACCCGTAGACCTCTGGTTGCATTTAGTTTAGTTTATTAATTGGATCATTTTACAAAACAAGCACACATAAAACCTGAAAAGACATACACATTCACATGAATAAAATCATGGAGAACAACACGCAATAAAGTCTGGAATTTATTTCCATTGTGGTCCTCTTGAGACCAGATGGCTGGCAAGATCCAACACAGTGTGGCAGTGGAATAATAACACACCAACAGAGAAGAAGAAGAACATCTATTCCTGTCATTCCAGTTAGCACCATAGGGGTTATTCATATGAAGACATCAAACACATTTAGACTTTATGTCACACATGTCCTGTGTGATACGGATGAGTGTCCGACCTCTGGGGAAGCAGCTGCTGAAACAGACTGTATGTCACATGTCCTGTGTGATACCGATGAGTGTCCGACCTGTGTGCCAGCTGCTGAAACAGACTTTATGTCACATGTCCTGTGTGATACCGATGAGTGTCCGACCTGTGTGCCAGCTGCTGACTTCAACACATTAACACCTGGCACAAAGACCGACAGTGACAATCAATCTCTCCTCAACTTTGAACCAGGGGGGAAATGACATGCGTGTCACTGACATTCGCCACTCCCATGTACATCGAAGTGCAACACGTGCTTGCTCTGTTCTGAACCAACTGCCTATGTCCTTGTAAGCTGCACCTGACCACACAACTGGACAAGTAGTCCAGGGGCGTCTAAGCTTGGGCCTGTGTAGGACTTGTCTGTTGACTGAGATGTGAAGAAAGCAGAGCAAATGCCTTATCGTGGACAGACCTCTTCCCATTTCAGTAACCATTGAGTCGATATGTTTTGACCATGATACCGTGGTTTGCTAGTTGCTATCTAGGGTCACACACCCAGCAGTTTGGGCTCCTCAATATTGAAAATAACTCTCCTATCCTTTCTATATCTATATGAAGTCCCTACACTCCAACCAGCTCTGGTATCTTGGCCCTCCCAGCCCCATGGGAGGGCATCTCCCTTCAACCCAGTCCAAGCCCTTCTCTGTCCTCCCAGCCCCACGGGAGGGCATCTCCCTCTCAACCCAGTCCAAGCCTTCTCTGTCCTCTCAGCCCCACGGGAGGGCATCTCCCTCTCAACCCAGTCCAAGCCCTTCTCTGTCCTCCCAGCCCCACGGAGGGCATCTCCCTCTCAACCCAGTCCAAGCCCTTCTGTCCTCCCAGCCCCACGGAGGGCATCTCCCTCTCAACCCAGTCCAAGCCCTTCTCTGTCCTCCCAGCCCCATGGGAGGCCATCTCCCTCTCAACCCAGTCCAAAGCTCTTCTCTGTCCTTCCCAGCCCCACGGGAGGCCATCTCCTCTCAACCCAGTCCAAGCTCTTCTCTGTCCTCCCAGCCCCATGGGAGGGCATCTCCCTCTCAACCCAGTCCAAGCTCTTTCTCTCTTGTCCTTGGCACCCCAACGGTGGAACCAGCTTCCCCTGAAGCTTGACAGCAGAGTCCCCTGTCCATTTTCCACCTGAAGCTAGGACAGCAGAGTCCCTGTCCATCTTCCTCCTGAAGCTAGACAGCAGAGTCCCTGTCCATCTTCCACCTGAAGCTAGGACAGCAGAGTCCCTGCCCATCTTCCTGAAGCTTTCTGACAGCAGAGTCCCCTGTCCATCTTCCACCTGGAAGCTTGACAGTAGAGTCCCTGTCCATCTTCCCCTGAAGCCAGGACAGGCAGAGTCCCTGTCCATCTTCCCTCCTGAAGCTAGGACAGCAGAGTCCCTGTCCATCTTCCACCTGAAGCTAGGACAGCAGAGTCCCTGCCCATCTTCCCCCTGAAGCTAGGACAGCAGAGTCCCTGTCCATCTTCCACCTGAAGCTAGGACAGCAGAGTCCCTGTCCATCTTCCTCCTGAAGCTAGGACAGCAGAGTCCCTGTCCATCTTCCTCCTGAAGCTAGGACAGCAGAGTCCCTGTCCATCTTCCTCCTGAAGCTTGGACAGCAGAGTCCCTGTCCATCTTCCACCTGAAGCTAGGACAGCAGAGTCCCTGTCCATCTTCCACCTGAAGCTAGGACAGCAGAGTCCCTGTCCATATTCCTCCTGAAGCTAGGACAGCAGAGTCCCTGTCCATCTTCCACCTGAAGCTAGGACAGCAGAGTCCCTGCCCATCTTCCCCCTGAAGCTAGGACAGCAGAGTCCCTGTCCATCTTCCACCTGAAGCTAGGACAGCAGAGTCCCTGTCCATCTTCCTCCTGAAGCTAGGACAGCAGAGTCCCTGTCCATCTTCCTCCTGAAGCTAGGACAGCAGAGTCCCTGTCCATCTTCCTCCTGAAGCTTGGACAGCAGAGTCCCTGTCCATCTTCCACCTGAAGCTAGGACAGCAGAGTCCCTGTCCATCTTCCACCTGAAGCTAGGACAGCAGAGTCCCTGTCCATCTTCCACCTGAAGCTAGGACAGCAGAGTCCCTGTCCATCTTCTTCCTGAAGCTAGGACAGCAGAGTCCCTGTCCATCTTCCTCCTGAAGCTTGGACAGCAGAGTCCCTGCCCATCTTCTGAAAACATCTGAACCCCCCCCCTCCCCTCTTCAAAGAGTATTTTAAACAATCCCACAGCACACCCCCTCCCTATAATTATAATAATTTATACACTGTAAATTGACAACAAAGACCAAAAAGAGATTATATTTGAGAAGAACAATTATTTCCTACCTTGTTGACATTGAGACGGCATCAAGTATTTTTTTTGATTTGTGGGAATACTTGGGAGCAGATTTCCGAAATTAAACTAATTAAACAAATGTAATGACTCGGGTGATTATACAATATTTTTTGCTCCAAAACTAAAATTACAATATATGTGTATATATAAATTACATGACCAAAAAGTATGTATATTATTTGTTGTTGTTGTTTCTGGACAGGGATGTGTCTACACAGCTGTATCTTCTACAGCACTATGTCTTCCTGTTGAAACACATTCACCTCCTCCTCTTCAACAGACAACAGTAAAGTGTAAACTTCAGAGAGCTTCCTTTGTAGGTTCTGGCTGCCTCCCTCCTGTAGATATACCTCACTAGTTACACTAACCTGACCTCACTGACAGACTCACTAGTTACACTAACCTGACCTCACTGACAGACTCACTAGTTACACTAACCTGACCTCACTGACAGACTCACTAGTTACACTAACCTGACCTCACTGACAGACTCACTAGTTACACTAACCTGACCTCACTGACAGACTCACTAGTTACACTAACCTGACCTCACTGACAGACTCACTAGTTACACTAACCTGACCTCACTGACAGACTCACTAGTTACACTAACCTGACCACACTGACAGACTCACTAGTTACACTAACCTGACCACACTGACAGACTCACTAGTTACACTAACCTGAACACAGACTCACTAGTTACACTAACCTGACCACAGACTAACTAGTTACACTAACCTGACCACAGACTCACTAGTTACACTAACCTGACCACAGGCTCACTAGTTACACTAACCTGACCACAGACCAACTAGTTACACTAACCTGACCACAGACTCACTAGTTACACTAACCTTAACACACTGACAGACTCACTAGTTACACTAACCTGACCACAGACTCACTAGTTACACTAACCTAACCACACTGACAGACTCCACTAGTTATACTAACCTGACCACAGACTCACTAGTTACACTAACCTGACCACAGACTAACTAGTTACACTAACCTGAACACACTGACAGCCTCACTGTTACACTAACCTGGACCACAGACCAACTAGTTACACTAACCTGACCACAGACTCACTTAGTTACACTAACCTGACCTCACTGACAGACTCACTAGTTACACTAACCTGACCTCACTGACAGACTCACTAGTTACACTAACCTGACCACACTGACAGACTCACTAGTTACACTAACCTGACCACACTGACAGACTCACTAGTTACACTAACCTGACCACACTGACACTCACTAGTTACACTAACCTGAACACAGACTCACTAGTTACACTAACCTGACCAGACTAACCTGCTACACTAACCTGAACACTGACAGCCTCACTAGTTACACTAACCTGACCACAGACTCACTAGTTACACTAACCTGAACACACTGACAGACTCACTAGTTACACTAACCTGACCACAGACTCACTAGTTACACTAACCTGACCACACTGAAAAACTCACTAGTTATACTAACCTGACCACAGACTCACTAGTTACACTAACCTGACCACAGACTCACTAGTTACACTAACCTGACCTCACTGACAGACTCACTAGGTTACACTAACCTGACCTCACTGACAGACTCACTAGTTACACTAATCTGACCACAGACTCACTAGTTACACTAACCTGACCTCACTGACAGACTCACTAGTTACACTAACCTGACCTCACTGACAGACTCACTAGTTACACTAACCTGACCTCACTGACAGACTCACTACTTACACTAACCTGACCACACTGACAGACTCACTAGTTACACTAACCTGACCACACTGACAGACTCACTAGTTACACTAACCTGAACACAGACTCACTAGTTACACTAACCTGACCACACTGACAGCCTCACTAGTTACACTAACCTGACCACACTGACACTCACTAGTTACACTAACCTGACCACAGACTAACTAGTTACACTAACCTGAACACACTGACAGCCTCACTAGTTACACTAACCTGACCACAGACCAACTAGTTACACCAATCCCAATCAGAGACTCACTAGTTGGCACTAACCTGAACACACTGACAGACTCACTAGTTACACTAACCTGACCTCACTGACAGACTCACTAGTTACACTAACCTGACCACACTGACAGACTCACTAGTTACACTAACCTGACCACACTGACAGACTCACTAGTTACACTAACCTGACCACACTGACAGACTCACTAGTTACACTAACCTGAACACAGACTCACTAGTTACACTAACCTGACCACAGACTCACTAGTTACACTAACCTGACCACAGACTAACTAGTTACACTAACCTGAACACACTGACAGCCTCACTAGTTACACTAACCTGACCACAGACTCACTAGTTACACTAACCTGAACACACTGACAGACTCACAAGTTACACTAACCTGACCACAGACTCACTAGTTACACTAACCTGAACACACTGACAGACTCACTAGTTACACTAACCTGAACACACTGACAGACTCACTAGTTACACTAACCTGAACACTGACAGACTCACTAGTTACACTAATCTGACCACAGACTCACTAGTTACACTAACCTGACCACACTGACAGACTCACTAGTTACACTAATCTGACCACAGACTCACTAGTTACACTAACCTGACCACACTGACAGACTCACTAGTTACACTAACCTGAACACAGACTCACTAGTTACACTAACCTGACCACACTGACAGACTCACTAGTTACACTAACCTGACCACAGACTCACTAGTTACACTAACCTAACCACACTGACAGACTCACTAGTTATACTAACCTGACCACAGACTCACTAGTTACACTAACCTGACCACAGACTAACTAGTTACACTAACCTGAACACAGACTCACTAGTTACACTAACCTGACCTCACTGACAGACTCACAAGTTACACTAACCTGACCTCACTGACAGACTCACTAGTTACACTAACCTGACCACACTGACACTCACTAGTTACACTAACCTGAACACAGCCTCACTAGTTACACTAACCTGACCACAGACTCACTAGTTACACTAACCTGACCACAGACTCACTAGTTACACTAACCTGAACACACTGACAGACTCACTAGTTACACTAATCTGACCACAGACTAACTAGTTACACTAACCTGACCACAGACTCACTAGTTACACTAACCTGACCTCACTGACAGACTCACTAGTTATACTAACCTGACCACAGACTCACTAGTTACACTAACCTGACCACAGACTAACTAGTTACACTAACCTGAACACTGACAGACTCACTAGTTACACTAATCTGACCACAGACTCACTAGTTACACTAACCTGAACACACTGACAGACTCACTAGTTACACTGACCTGACCTCACTGACAGACTCACTAGTTACACTAACCTGACCTCACTGACAGACTCACTAGTTACACTAACCTGACCACAGACTCACTAGTTACACTAACCTGACCACAGACTAACTAGTTACACTAACCTGAACACTGACAGACTCACTAGTTACACTAACCTGACCACAGACTCACTAGTTACACTAACCTGAACACTGACAGACCTGACTAGTTACACTAATCTGACCACAGACTCACTAGTTACACAATCCTGAACACACTGACAGACTCACTAGTTACACTGACCTGACCACACAGACCAACCAGTTACACTAACCTGACCACACTGACAGACTCACTAGTTACACTAACCTGACCACAGACTCACTAGTTACACTAACCTAACCACACTGACAGACTCACTAGTTATACTAACCTGACCACAGACTCACTAGTTACACTAACCTGACCACAGACTAACTAGTTACACTAACCTGAACACACTGACAGCCTCACTAGTTACACTAACCTGACCACAGACCAACTTGTTACACTAACCTGACCACAGACTCACTAGTTACACTAACCTGACCTCACTGACAGACTCACAAGTTACACTAACCTGACCTCACTGACAGACTCACTAGTTACACTAACCTGACCACACTGACAGACTCACTAGTTACACTAACCTGACCACACTGACAGACTCACTAGTTACACTAACCTGACCACACTGACACTCACTAGTTACACTAACCTGAACACAGACTCACTAGTTACACTAACCTGACCACAGACTCACTAGTTACACTAACCTGACCACAGACTAACTAGTTACACTAACCTGAACACACTGACAGCCTCACTAGTTACACTAACCTGACCACAGACTCACTAGTTACACTAACCTGAACACTGACAGACTCACTAGTTACACTAATCTGACCACAGACTCACTAGTTACACTAACCTGAACACACTGACAGACTCACTAGTTACACTAATCTGACCACAGACTCACTAGTTACACTAACCTGACCACAGACTCACTAGTTACACTAACCTGACCACACTGACAGACTCACTAGTTACACTAATCTGACCACAGACTCACTAGTTACACTAACCTGAACACACTGACAGACTCACTAGTTACACTGACCTGACCTCACTGACAGACTCACTAGTTACACTAACCTGACCTCACTGACAGACTCACTAGTTACACTAACCTGACCACACTGACAGACTCACTAGTTACACTAACCTGACCACACTGACAGACTCACTAGTTACACTAACCTGACCACAGACTCACTAGTTACACTAACCTGACCACAGACTAACTAGTTACACTAACCTGAACACACTGACAGCCTCACTAGTTACACTAACCTGACCACAGACTAACTAGTTACACTAACCTGAACACTGACAGACTCACTAGTTACACTAATCTGACCACAGACTCACTAGTTACACTAACCTGAACACACTGACAGACTCACTAGTTACACTAATCTGACCACAGACTCACTAGTTACACTAACCTGACCACAGACTCACTAGTTACACTAACCTGACCACACTGACAGACTCACTAGTTACACTAATCTGACCACAGACTCACTAGTTACACTAACCTGAACACACTGACAGACTCACTAGTTACACTGACCTGACCTCACTGACAGACTCACTAGTTACACTAACCTGACCTCACTGACAGACTCACTAGTTACACTAACCTGACCACACTGACAGACTCACTAGTTACACTAACCTGACCACACTGACAGACTCACTAGTTACACTAACCTGAACACAGACTCACTAGTTACACTAACCTGACCACACTGACAGACTCACTAGTTACACTAACCTGACCACAGACTAACTAGTTACACTAACCTGAACACACTGACAGCCTCACTAGTTACATTAACCTGACCACAGACCAACTAGTTACACTAACCTGACCACAGACTCACTAGTTACACTAACCTGACCACACTGACAGACTCACTAGTTACACTAACCTGACCACACTGACAGACTCACTAGTTACATTAACCTGACCACAGACCAACTAGTTACACTAACCTGACCACAGACTCACTAGTTACACTAACCTGACCACAGACTAACTCGTTACACTAACCTGAACACACTGACAGACTCACTAGTTATACTAACCTGACCACAGACTCACTAGTTACACTAACCTGACCACAGACTAACTACTAACAGTAAGCTGAACACACTGACAGACAGCTCTGTTTCTTCATACCCTCCACTTCAACGAAGAGGTGTGTTCATGAAACTAAACCCCACTTTAACGGTTGTTTGCTTTCTTTCCCTCACACCGAGGGCTACACAGAGGCTCTGACCCTTGAACCCAGGTTCCGGACAGCTAATTACAAGATGGACGACAAATATCAGGGTTGTGTTGTGGAGCTAAGTGACCATAGTGTTCAGACCTAATGACAAGGCCACAGTTCATCGTTATTACCCGTCTTCACCAGGCTTGTTATTTGGAAGTAAGACGTTGAGAGTGTGAGAGAGCTGACCGTTCCAGATCCCCAGGGCTGAGTCCCTTTATGTAGAGAGCTGAGTCCCTTTATGTAGAGAGCTGACCGTTCCAGATCCCCAGGGCTGAGTCCCTTTATGTAGAGAGCTGGCCGTTCCAGATCCCCAGGGCTGAGTCCCTTTATGTAGAGAGCTGGCCGTTCCAGAACCCCAGGACTGAGTCCCTTTATGTAGAGAGCTGAGTCCCTTTATGTAGAGAGCTGGCCGTTCCAGAACCCCAGGACTGAGTCCCTTTATGTAGAGAGCTGAGTCCCTTTATGTAGAGAGCTGAGTCCCTTTATATAGAGAGCTGAGTCCCTTTATGTAGAGGGCTGAGTCCCTTTATATAGAGAGCTGAGTCCCTTTATAAAGAGAGCTGACCGTTCCAGAACCCCAGGGCTGAGTCCCTTTATGTAGAGAGCTGAGTCCCTTTATGTAGAGATATGGCCGTTCCAGAGCCCCAGGGCTGAGTCCCTTTATGTAGAGAGCTGACCGTTCCAGAACCCCAAGGCTGAGTCCCTTTATGTAGAGAGCTGGCCGTTCCAGATCCCCAGGGCTGAGTCCCTTTATGTAGAGAGCTGAGTCCCTTTATGTAGACAGCTGACCGTTCCAGAACCCCAAGGCTGAGTCCCTTTATGTAGAGAGCTGAGTCCCTTTATGTAGAGAGCTGACCGTTCCAGAACCCCAAGGCTGAGTCCCTTTATGTAGAGAGCTGAGTCCCTTTATGTAGAGAGCTGACCGTTCCAGAACCCCAAGGCTGAGTCCCTTTATATAGAGAGCTGACCGTTCCAGATCCCCAGGGCTGAGTCCCTTTATGTAGAGAGCTGGCCGTTCCAGAACCCCAAGGCTGAGTCCCTTTATGTAGAGAGCTGGCCGTTCCAGAGCCCTAGGACTGAGTCCCTTTATGTAGAGGGCTGAGTCCCTTTATGTAGAGAGCTGAGTCCCTTTATGTAGAGAGCTGACCGTTCCAGATCCCCAGGGCTGAGTCCCTTTATGTAGAGAGCTGGCCGTTCCAGAACCCCAGGGCTGAGTCCCTTCATGTAGAGAGCTGAGTCCCTTTATGTAGACAGCTGGCCGTTCCAGAACCCCAGGGCTGAGTCCCTTTATGTAGAGAGCTGGCCGTTCCAGATCCCCAGGGCTGAGTCCCTTTATGTAGAGAGCTGGCCGTTCCAGAACCCCAGGGCTGAGTCCCTTTATGTAGAGAGCTGAGTCCCTTTATGTAGACAGCTGGCCGTTCCAGAACCCCAGGGCTGAGTCCCTTTATGTAGAGAGCTGAGTCCCTTTATGTAGACAGCTGGCCGTTCCAGAACCCCAGGGCTGAGTCCCTTTATGTAGAGAGCTGTTCCCTTTATGTAGAGAGCTGTTCCCTTTATGTAGAGAGCTGGCCGTTCCAGGACCCCAGGGCTGAGTCCCTAATGGTATTCTATTCTCTTTATGCTGCGTAACGTTTGACCAGGACCCATAGGGCTCTGGTCAAAAGCAGTGAACTACAGTACCCTACAGAACAGGGTGCGATTTGGGACGCACTTCCAGACATACTGTAGACGCTCTGACAATGGAAACACGTGTCACTTTGATTGAACTGCAGTGACCGTCATCCCATACTGTGGAAATGTACTGACTCAAGGATCTGCTCAGCTGTTTACATAATCAATACAGGGTATGTACTACAGTCAGGTCAATACTCCAGGTGGAAAAGACCACGGAAAATATGTTCTGTACATTTTAACCCTTATAAAAGAGACCCCCTCCTTAAATAAAGGTAAAATGTGCATACCAGAGATTGTAAAACAATGAAATTGGGTGTTTCCCTGCACAGGCCCCGGGACATACTGCTTACTGGTCCCCTGGGGAAGACAAGAAGAGGACAGGAGATGGACACGTTACGTCCCTATATAGTGCATTACTTTTGACCACGACTCATACTGTCTGTAACCCAGCGGGAAGCAGCATGACAATCCGTCATATTTAAAAACCCTCTCAGGTCAGAGGTGAGACAACGATGTGACATAATAATCTGACTGTGAGACGGAAAAGGTGTCTGGGAATGAGGACTAGAAGGGAGTGTGTGTGTGTGTGTGTGTGTGTGTGTGCGTGTGTGTGCGTGTGTGTGTGTGTGTGTGTGTGTGTGTGTGTGTGTGTGTGTGTGTGTGTGTGTGTGTGTGTGTGCGTGCGTGCGTGCGTGCGTGTGTGTGCATTCATGTGAAACATTGAAATTATTGTTTGTCACATTTCCCACAAAAAAACATCTCACATTTTACACTTTATAGTTTCTCTCCAATGCTCCAGAACAGCAGTTTGAATAAGAAATCAGAATAGCCTACGGTATCGAGACAGACTGTTGAATCCCAATGACCTTTAAATTGTTTATGACAGAGACAGGCAGCAGAGAGAGAGAGAACCATATGGTCGAGGCTCAATGAACTCCGTATCAACTCTAAGGTTGCGATCCAAATGGCACCTCCATTCCCTACACAGTGCACTACATTTAGGGCTCTGGTCAAACCTAGTGCACTATGTGTAGGGAATATGGTGTAATTTGGGACTCGGCACCAATGCATTTATTCATTCTATATTGGATTCTGTTCTGTTCAGGGAGGCGGGTTCATGAGGAGTGCAGATCTGTTGTCCGGCTCGATTCCTGGGGTCCTGAGAGGAGCTGTCACTCAGGGTCTGCTGGGAACTGAACGAAAGGAGGCACTGAGCTCTGAGAGAGAGAGTAAGAAGAGGGAGAGAGAGATGCTGAGCTTGTTGAAATGTAATTGGGTACTTTGAGCCAAAGGTTACAGTTAAAGTTTTTCAATGCAACATTGCTTAGAAAAGAAGAAAAATGTCTCACTTTCGCATTAAAAACAAATCAGAAAGTTAACAATTGGTGGGCCTCTCTCGTTGGAGTCTGTAATGTTGTGCTGCATCTACAGTAGTCCAGAACAGGGAATCATGTCTAATGTGTAGAGGACCCAGGAGATATACAAGGAATCATGTCTAATGTGTAGAGGACCCAGGAGATATACAAGGAATCATGTCTAATGTGTAGAGGACCCAGGAGATATACAAGGAATCATGTCTAATGTGTAGAGGACCCAGGAGATATACAAGGAATCATGTATTGTGTGTAGAGGACCCAGGAAATATATAAGGATT
>NW_027011465.1:10000-23946 GCF_036934945.1 Oncorhynchus masou masou | reverse complement strand
GCCTAGTGGTTAGAGTGTAGAGGAGAAAGGTAGTCTAGTGGTTAGGGTGTAGAGGAGGCAGGTAGTCTAGTGGTTAGAGTGTAGAGGAGGCAGGTAGCCTAGTGGTTAGAGTGTAGAGTCAGCTGGTAGTCTAGTGGTTAGAGTGTAGAGGCGACAGGTAGCCTAGTGGTTAGAGTGTAGAGGAGACAGGTAGCCTAGTGGTTAGAGTGTAGAGTCAGCTGGTAGTCTAGTGGTTAGAGTGTAGAGGCGACAGGTAGCCTAGTGGTTAGAGTGTAGAGGTGGCAGGTAGCCTAGTGGTTAGAGTGTAGAGTCAGCTGGTAGTCTAGTGGTTAGAGTGTAGAGGCGACAGGTAGCCTAGTGGTTAGAGTGTAGAGGAGGCTGGTAGCCTAGTGGTTAGAGTGTAGAGGAGGCAGGTAGCCTAGTGGTTAGAGTGAAGAGGAGGCAGGTAGCCTAGTGGTTAGAATGTAGAGGAGGCAGGTAGCCTAGTGGTTAGAGTGTAGAGGAGGCAGGTAACCTAGTGGTTAGAGTGAAGAGGAGGCAGGTAGCCTAGTGGTTAGAGTGTAGAGGAGGCAGGTAGCCTAGTGGTTAGAATGTAGAGGAGGCAGGTAGTCTAGTGGTTAGAGTGTAGAGGAGGCAGGTAGCCTAGTGGTTAGAGTGTAGAGGCGGCAGGTAGCCTAGTGGTTAGAGTGTAGAGTCAGCTGGTAGTCTAGTGGTTAGAGTGTAGAGGCGGCAGGTAGCCTAGTGGTTAGAGTGTAGAGGCGGCAGGTAGCCTAGTGGTTAGAGTGTAGAGGCGGCAGGTAGCCTAGTGGTTAGAGTGTAGAGTCAGCTGGTAGTCTAGTGGTTAGAGTGTTAGTGTGTAGTGTAGTGGTTAGAATGTGGAGGAGGCAGGTAGTCTAGTGGTTAGAGTGTAGAGGAGGCAGGTAGCCTAGTGGTTAGAGTGTAGAGGAGGCAGGTAACCTAGTGGTTAGAGTGTAGAGGAGGCAGGTAGCCTAGTGGTTAGAATGTAGAGGAGGCAGGTAGTCTAGTGGTTAGAGTGTAGAGGAGGCAGGTAGCCTAGTGGTTAGAGTGTAGAGGAGGCAGGTAACCTAGTGGTTAGAGTGAAGAGGAGGCAGGTAGCCTAGTGGTTAGAGTGTAGAGGAGGCAGGTAGCCTAGTGGTTAGAGTGTAGAGGCGGCAGGTAGCCTAGTGGTTAGAGTGTAGAGTCAGCTGGTAGTCTAGTGGTTAGAGTGTAGAGGCGGCAGGTAGCCTAGTGGTTAGAGTGTAGAGGCGGCAGGTAGCCTAGTGGTTAGAGTGTAGAGGCGGCAGGTAGCCTAGTGGTTAGAGTGTAGAGTCAGCTGGTAGTCTAGTGGTTAGAGTGTAGAGGCGACAGGTAGCCTAGTGGTTAGAGTGTAGAAGACGTAGGTAGCCTAGTGGTTAGAGTGTAGAGTCAGCTGGTAGTCTAGTGGTTAGAGTGTAGAGGCGACAGGTAGCCTAGTGGTTAGAGTGTAGAAGACGTAGGTAGCCTAGTGGTTAGAGTGTAGAGTCAGCTGGTAGTCTAGTGGTTAGAGTGTAGAGGCGACAGGTAGCCTTGCGAAAGGTTGCTAGATCGAATCCTTGAGCTGATAAGGTAAAAATCTGTAGTTCTGCCCTGAAATTCTAATGAAAATATATATATTTTTTAAAATAAATATTGCGAAAGAAAACAAAAAGACAAAAGAGCACTGGAGTATAAGAACGTAATGAATATAATATTCAACCAAACTTACCTCCGTGTTGAGGCGCAGAACGCGGTCGCCCAGGTCCGTCTGTGTGAAGCTCTCATCGGCAGCAATGGTGTCCACCTTCAAATCAAATCAAATCCAATATGTTTTTCATCATATGCACCTGGGTAGTAGTGTCACAGCACCATTAAATGCTAAAATATATCTCCTCTTGACCAGTAACAGTTATGAAATAACTCTCCTCTTTAACAGTAACAACAACTATGAAATAACTATCCTATTTAAAAGTAACAGTTATGAAATAACTCAGTAACAGTAACAACAGCTATAGAAACAGACTAATAAGAACACCAGGTCATGAAACAGTCCAATAAGAACACCAGGTCATGAAACAGTCCAATAAGAACACCAGGTCATGAAACAGTCCAATAAGAACACCAGGTCATGAAAACAGTCCAATAGGAACACCAGGTCATGAAAACAGTCCAATAGGAACACCAGGTCATGAAAACAGTCCAGTAAGAACACCAGGTCATGAAAACAGTCCAATAAGAACACCAGGTCATGAAAACAGTCCAATAAGAACACCAGGTCATGAAACAGTCCAATAGGAACACCAGGTCATGAAACAGTCCAATAAGAACACCAGGTCATGAAAACAGTCCAATAAGAACACCAGGTCATGAAACAGTCCAATAACAACACCAGGTCATGAAACAGTCCAATAAGAACACCAGGTCATGAAAACAGTCCAATAAGAACACCAGGTCATGAAACAGTCCAATAAGAACACCAGGTCATGAAACAGTCCAATAAGAACACCAGGTCATGAAAACAGTCCAATAAGAACACCAGGTCATGAAAGCAGTCCAATAAGAACACCAGGTCATGAAACAGTCCAATAAGAACACCAGGTCATGAAACAGTCCAATAAGAACACCAGGTCATGAAAACAGTCCAATAAGAACACCAGGTCATGAAACAGTCCAATAAGAACACCAGGTCATGAAAACAGTCCAATAAGAACACCAGGTCATGAAAATAGTCCAATAAGAACACCAGGTCATGAAACAGTCCAATAAGAACACCAGGTCATGAAAACAGTCCAATAAGAACACCAGGTCATGAAAACAGTCCAATAAGAACACCAGGTCATGAAAACAGTCCAATAAGAACACCAGGTCATGAAAATAGTCCAATAAGAACACCAGGTCATGAAACAGTCTAATAAGAACACCAGGTCATAAAACAGTCCAATAAGAACACCAGGTCATGAAAACAGTCCAATAAGAACACCAGGTCATGAAAACAGTCCAATAAGAACACCAGGTCATGAAACAGTCCAATAAGAACACCAGGTCATGAAACAGTCCAATAAGAACACCAGGTCATGAAACAGTCCAATAAGAACACCAGGTCATGAAAACAGTCCAATAAGAACACCAGGTCATGAAACAGTCCAATAAGAACACCAGGTCATGAAAACAGTCCAATAAGAACACCAGGTCATGAAAATAGTCCAATAAGAACACCAGGTCATGAAACAGTCCAGTAAGAACACCAGGTCATGAAAACAGTCCAATAAGAACACCAGGTCATGAAAACAGTCCAATAAGAACACCAGGTCATGAAACAGTCCAATAGGAACACCAGGTCATGAAACAGTCCAATAAGAACACCAGGTCATGAAAACAGTCCAATAAGAACACCAGGTCATGAAAACAGTCCAATAAGAACACCAGGTCATGAAAGCAGTCCAATAAGAACACCAGGTCATGAAAACAGTCCAATAAGAACACCAGGTCATGAAAGCAGTCCAATAAGAACACCAGGTCATGAAAACAGTCCAATAAGAACACCAGGTCATGAAAGCAGTCCAATAAGAACACCAGGTCATGAAACAGTCCAATAAGAACACCAGGTCATGAAACAGTCCAATAAGAACACCAGGTCATGAAAACAGTCCAATAAGAACACCAGGTCATGAAACAGTCCAATAAGAACACCAGGTCATGAAAACAGTCCAATAAGAACACCAGGTCATGAAAATAGTCCAATAAGAACACCAGGTCATGAAACAGTCCAATAAGAACACCAGGTCATGAAAACAGTCCAATAAGAACACCAGGTCATGAAAACAGTCCAATAAGAACACCAGGTCATGAAAACAGTCCAATAAGAACACCAGGTCATGAAAATAGTCCAATAAGAACACCAGGTCATGAAACAGTCCAATAAGAACACCAGGTCATAAAACAGTCCAATAAGAACACCAGGTCATGAAAACAGTCCAATAAGAACACCAGGTCATGAAAACAGTCCAATAAGAACACCAGGTCATGAAACAGTCCAATAAGAACACCAGGTCATGAAACAGTCCAATAAGAACACCAGGTCATGAAACAGTCCAATAAGAACACCAGGTCATGAAAACAGTCCAATAAGAACACCAGGTCATGAAACAGTCCAATAAGAACACCAGGTCATGAAACAGTCCAATAAGAACACCAGGTCATGAAACAGTCCAATAAGAACACCAGGTCATGAAAACAGTCCAATAAGAACACCAGGTCATGAAACAGTCCAATAAGAACACCAGGTCATGAAAACAGTCCAATAAGAACACCAGGTCATGAAAGCAGTCCAATAAGAACACCAGGTCATGAAACAGTCCAATAAGAACACCAGGTCATGAAACAGTCCAATAGGAACACCAGGTCATGAAAACAGTCCAATAAGAACACCAGGTCATGAAACAGTCCAATAAGAACACCAGGTCATGAAATAGTCCAATAAGAACACCAGGTCATGAAAATAGTCCAATAAGAACACCAGGTCATGAAACAGTCCAATAAGAACACCAGGTCATGAAAACAGTCCAATAAGAACACCAGGTCATGAAAACAGTCCAATAAGAACACCAGGTCATGAAACAGTCCAATAAGAACACCAGGTCATGAAACAGTCCAATAAGAACACCAGGTCATGAAATAGTCCAATAAGAACACCAGGTCATGAAACAGTCCAATAGGAACACCAGGTCATGAAACAGTCCAATAAGAACACCAGGTCATGAAAACAGTCCAATAAGAACACCAGGTCATGAAAACAGTCCAATAGGAACACCAGGTCATGAAACAGTCCAATAAGAACACCAGGTCATGAAACAGTCCAATAAGAACACCAGGTTTTGTTTTGCCTTTGTCTGTCACACAGATAATAACAGGTAAATAAGGTATGTGAAAGAGAAGAACACTATGTCAATATATGATGAGTCAAAAAGTCCAATAAGTGAAAATTAGCCAGCAGCATCCCACCGCTGGCTTGGCTCTGAAGCTAAGCAGGGTTGGTCCTGGTCAGTCCCTGAATGGGAGACCAGGTGCTGGTGGGAGTGGTGTTGGAGGGCCTGTAGGGGACACTCTTCCCTCTGGTCTAAGGAGATCCCAAATCCCCAGGGCAGTGATTGGGGACATTGTCCTGTGTAAGGTGGGATCCTTCGTACATGGCGTTAAACGGGTGTCCTGACTCTACTAGGGTAGCCTAGTGGTTAGAGCGTTGGACTAGTAACCGGAAGGTTGTGAGTTCAAACCCCGAGCCGACAAGGTACAAATATGTCGTTCTGCCCCTGAACAGGCAGTTAACCCACTGTTCCCAGGCCGTCATTGAAAAATAAGAATGTGTTCTTAACTGACTTGCCTGGTTAAATAAAGGTAAAAATTAACTTGTAAGTCGCTCTGGATAAGAGCGTCTGCTAAATGACTTAAATGTAAATGTAATTAAAGATCCCATTGCATTTATCACAAGAGTAGGGGTGTTAACCCCGGTGTCCTGGCTAAAATGTCCTATCTGGCCCTCAAACCATGGCCACCTAATCATCCCCAGCTTCCAATTGGCTCATTCCTCCCCTCCTCCTCTCCCCTGTAACTATTCCCCAGGTCGTTGCTGTAAATGAGAACGTTTTCTCAGTCAAAGAAGAGTTTAAAACAATCTAATGAAATTATTAACACCTTGTCAACAAGTAGGATTCTCTAAAACTAGACCTTGGCGTAGTCGGCGGGTCTGAAGCGGGTGGCGGCGGCGTGCGGCTCTTCTGTCTGGAGGTAGAAGAGGTTAAAGGTCTCCTTGCAGGTACCAGACACCCAAGGGATGGAGTTACAGTCTCTCAGGGTGAAGCGCAGCTCCACGTACACCTGAAGGGAACACGACATACACCTTTTATTACCTGCAACACACCTGGGTTATATATTACATTATAATTATTAGTATATTATTATTACAATTAACTATATATTATACGGTATATTATTATATATGACCTTGTGCGCTGCCTGGTGTATATTATTATTAGTATTGTACTATATATTATACTGTATATTATTATATATTACCTTCTGTACTGCCTGGCGTATATTATTATTGCAATTATACTATATAGTATACTGTATATTATTAAATATTACCTTAGTATTATACTGTATATTATTATCAGTATTATACTGTATATTATTAGTATTATACTATATATTATTATTAGTATTATACTGTATATTATTATTAGTATTATACTGTATATTATATATTAGTAGTATTATACTGTATATTATTATTAGTATTATACTATATACTAATATTATTAGTATTATACTATATATTATTATTAGTATTATACTGTATATTATTAGTATATATATATTATTATTAAATATTATACTATATATTATTATTAGTATTATACTATATTATTAGTAGTATTATACTGTATATCATTATTAGTATTATACTGTATATTATTATTAGTATTATACTGTATATTATATTAGTATTATACTGTATTAGTATTATACTGTATTATATTATACTATATATTATTCATAGTATTATACTGTATATTATTATTAGTATTATACTATATATTATTATTAGTATTATACTATATATTATTATTAGTATTATACTGGATATTATTAGTATTATACTGTGATATTATTAGTATTGTACTGTATATTATTATTAGTATTGTACTGTATATTATTATTATTATACTGTATATTATTAGTATTATACTAGATGTTATTATTATTATACTGTATATTATTAGTAGTATTATACTATATATTATTATTAGTATTATACTGTATATTATTATTCATATTATACTATATATTATTATTAGTATTATACTATATATTATTATTAGTATTATACTGTATATTATTATTAGTATTATACTGTATATTATTAGTATTGTACTGTATATATTATTATTATATGTATTATACTATATATTATTATTAGTATTATACTGTATAGTATTAGTAGTATTATACTGTATATTATTATTAGTATTATACTGTATATTATTAGTATTATACTGTATATTATTAGTATTATACTATATATTATTATTATTATACTGTATATTATTAGTATTATACTGTACATTATTATTAGTATTATACTGTATATTATTATTAGTATTATACTGTATATTATTAGTAGTATTATACTGTATATTATTAGTAGTATTATACTGTATATTATTATTATTATACTGTATATTATTAGTAGTATTATACTATATATTATTATTAGTATTATACTATATATTATTATTAGTATTATACTATATATTATTATTAGTATTATACTGTATATTATTATTAGTATTATTATATATATTATTATACTGTATATGGATCCAGTATTATACTATATACTATTATTAGTATTATACTGTATATTATTATTAGTATTATATGGATATTATTATTATTATTATAATACTGTATATTATTATATATTACCATCTCTGTGCTTCCCTGGCGCTGGATCCAATTGGACTGTAGCCAGTTGTTCTGGAGGGATCAGGGACACCTGGAAGGTATGGATGGAGGTTCTGTTCATCCATCTCTGTTATCGCATCCCACTGGAGGGAGGGAGGGAGGGAGGGAGGGAGAAGTTAGAAGACAGGAGAAAGGGATGAAACAGAAGACAGGATCATGATTAATAAAGACATCACATTACCATGGTAACAGTAGAGCCATGGAGGACAGCTGGACCACCCGGTCTCTGTCTCCTATGGTCCATGAGAGACAGACCTGACGATGACTGTCTGTGGGTCTTACTGGTGTTTTCACAACTCTTACATCAGCCAGCCAGCCATAACAGCACCGTAGTGCCCGAACACTCCTCTCCCTCCCCTCCTCCTCCCTCCTCTCCCTCTCCTCATCTCATCTCCATCATCTCCTCTCCTCTTCCTCTCCTCTCATCTCATCTCCTCCTCCCCCCTCTTCTCTCCTCTCCTCTCATCTCATCTCCTTTCCCCTACCCTCCCCTCTCCTCCCTCCCTCCTCTCCCCTCCTTCCTCTCCTCTCCCCTCTCCTCTCCTCTCCTCCCTCTCTCCTCTCCTCTCCTCTCCCCTCCCTCTCTCCTCTCCTCTCCTCTCTTCTGGGAGAGAGAACCACCTCTGAAACCCTACTAACATTGGTAGAGCTGTTTCCCCTACAGCATTTAATGGATGTAGATTTACAGGGTAAAGTCAAGGCCAGCTTGAGTTACTACAATCATGAATATGTATCATGATAATATGTGGTCTAGACAGGGTATCTGGTGTTGACGTATGCTCAGTGGTGTTGACAGGGTAATGCTCAGTGGTGTTGACAGGGTAATGCTCAGTGGATGGGGGTAATGCTCAGTGGTGTTGACAGGGTAATGCTCAGTGGATGGGCTCGTGGTGTTGACAGGGTAATGCTCAGTGGATGGGCTTGACAGGTAATGCTCAGTGTATGGGCTTGTGGTGTTGACAGGGTAATGCTCAGTGGGCTAGTGGTGTTGACAGGGTAATGCTCAGTGGTGTTGACAGGGTAATGCTCAGTGGATGGGCTCGTGGTGTTGACAGGGTAATGCTCAGTGTATGGGCTTGTGGTGTTGACAGGGTAATGCTCAGAGTACGGGCTTGTGGTGTTGACAGGGTAATGCTCAGTGGTGTTGACAGGGTAATGCTCAGTGGATGGGCTTGTGGTGTTGACAGGGTAATGCTCAGTGGTGTTGACAGGGTAATGCTCAGTGGTGTTGACAGGGTAATGCTCAGTGGTGTTGACAGGCTGATCAGTGGTGTTGACAGGGTAATGCTCAGTGTATGGGCTTGTGGTGTTGACAGGGTAATGCTCAGTGTATGGGCTTTGTGGTGTTGACAGGGTAATGCTCAGTGGATGGGCTTGTGGTGTTGACAGGGTAATGCTCAGTGGATGGGCTTGTGGTGTTGACAGGGTAATGCTCAGTGTATGGGCTTGTGGTGTTGACAGGGTAATGCTCAGTGTATGGGCTTGTGGTGTTGACAGGGTAATGCTCAGTGGATGGGCTTGTGGTGTTGACAGGGTAATGCTCAGAGTATGGGCTTGTGGTGTTGACAGGGTAATGCTCAGTGTTACAGGCTTGTGGTGTTGACAGGGTAATGCTCAGTGTATGGGCTTGTGGTGTTGACAGGGTAATGCTCAGTGTATGGGCTTGTGGTGTTGACAGGGTAATGCTCAGTGGATGGGCTTGTGGTGTTGACAGGGTAATGCTCAGAGTATGGGCTTGTGGTGTTGACAGGGTAATGCTCAGTGTTACAGGCTTGTGGTGTTGACAGGGTAATGCTCAGTTTACGGGCGTGTGGTGTTGACAGGGTAATGCTCGGTGGATGGGCGTGTAGTGTTGACAGGTAATGCTCAGTGGATGGGCGTGTGGGTTTTCTCTAAGTGGCCCTAAAATAGAGCTTCCACCAACAGAGCATAAGAGACACTCCAATAACGACCAGATTTAGCTCAGCCCTCAGTCTCAGCTCTGTCTGTCTGTGGTGTTGACCTCTCTCCCTCCATTTGTTCCCTGACACAAGTTGTTGTGATGCAATGACAGCCGGGTAATGCTCAGAGGGAGGACAGGTTGAATATGGAGGACGGTAGGATGCAGGGGGATGGGCAGGGGGTGAGGGAGGCAGGGAGGGGGGTGGGCAGAGGGGTGGGGAGGCAGAGGGGTGGAGGGAGGACAGGGGGTGAGGGAGGCAGGGAGGGAGGGGGGAGGAGGAGGGTGGAGGGAGGACAGGAGGGGAGGGAGGCAGGGAGGGGGGGCAGAGGGGGTGTCATGGAGGGCAAGAGTGAGGGAGGGCAGGGGGAGGGAGGCAGGGAGGGGGGGCAGAGGGGTGTATGGAGGGCAAGAGTGAGGGAGGGCAGGGGGAGGGAGGCAGGGAGGGGGGCAGAGGGGTGTATGGAGGGCAAGAGTGAGGGAGGCAGAGAGGGTGGGGGAGGCAGAGGGGTGGGGGAGGCAGGGGTGGAGGGAGGACAGGGGGTGAGGGAGGGAGAGGGGAGGGAAGGCAGGGGAGGCAGGGGGGAGGGGGGAGGCAAGGGGGAGGGAGGCAGTGGGGTGGGGAGGCAGGGGGAGGGAGGGAGGCAGGGGAGGGGGCAGAGGGGTGGGGAGGCAGCAGGGTGGGGAGGCAGCAGAGTGGTGGGGAGGCAGAGGGGTGGAGGGAGGACAGGGGGTGAGGGAGGGAGTGGGGAGGCAGGGGTGAAAGGATAAGGTATATTGTTCAGTGAATACGACAGGAGAGAGGCAGATAACAGTGTCTGTGATGGAGGAAGCACATCGCTGCCTGCCAATCACACATTCTATTGTATCTTAGCTGGGGGGCCATGTAACAGAACAGAGAACAGAGACCAGCACACTGACTATTGTATCTTAGCTGGGGGGCCATGTAACAGAACAGAGAACAGAGACCAGCACACTGACTATTGTATCTTAGCTGGGGGGCCATGTAACAGAACAGAGAACATCACACTGACTATTGTATCTTAGCTGGGGGGCCATGTAACAGAACAGAGAACATCACACATTCTATTGTATCTTAGCTGGGGGGCCATGTAACAGAACAGAGCACAGAGACCAGCACACTGACTATTGTATCTTAGCTGGGGGGCCATGTAACAGAACAGAGCACAGAGACCAGCACACTGACTATTGTATCTTAGCTGGGGGGCCATTTAACAGAACAGAGACCATCACACTGACTATTGTATCTTAGCTGGGGGGCCATGTAACAGAACATCAAACTGACTATTGTATCTTAGCTGGGGGGCCATGTAACAGAACAGAGAACAGAGACCATCACACTGACTATTGTATCTTAGCTGGGGGCCATGTAACAGAACAGAGAACATCACACTGACTATTGTATCTTAGCTGGGGGGCCATGTAACAGAACAGAGAACATCACACATTCTATTGTATCTTAGCTGGGGGGCCATGTAACAGAACAGAGAACAGAGACCAGCACACTGACTATTGTATCTTAGCTGGGGGGCCATGTAACAGAACAGAGAACATCACACTGACTATTGTATCTTAGCTGGGGGGCCATGTAACAGAACAGAGAACATCACACATTCTATTGTATCTTAGCTGGGGGGCCATGTAACAGAACAGAGCACAGAGACCAGCACACTGACTATTGTATCTTAGCTGGGGGGCCATGTAACAGAACAGAGCACAGAGACCAGCACACTGACTATTGTATCTTAGCTGGGGGGCCATTTAACAGAACAGAGACCATCACACTGACTATTGTATCTTAGCTGGGGGGCCATGTAACAGAACATCAAACTGACTATTGTATCTTAGCTGGGGGGCCATGTAACAGAACAGAGAACAGAGACCATCACACTGACTATTGTATCTTAGCTGGGGGGCCATGTAACAGAACAGAGAACAGAGACCAGCACACTGACTATGGTATCTTAGCTGGGGGGCCATGTAACAGAACAGAGAACATCACACTGACTATTGTATCTTAGCTGGGGGGCCATGTAACAGAACAGAGAACATCACACTGACTATTGTATCTTAGCTGGGGGGCCATGTAACAGAACAGAGCACAGAGACCAGCACACTGACTATTGTATCTTAGCTGGGGGGCCATGTAACAGAACAGAGAACATCACACTGACTATTGTATCTTAGCTGGGGGGCCTTGTAACAGAACAGAGAACAGAGACCAGCACACTGACTATTGTATCTTAGCTGGGGGGCCATGTAACAGAACAGAGCACAGAGACCAGCACACTGACTATTGTATCTTAGCTGGGGGGCCATGTAACAGAACAGAGAACAGAGACCAGCACACTGACTATTGTATCTTAGCTGGGGGGCCATGTAACAGAACAGAGAACATCACACTGACTATTGTATCTTAGCTGGGGGGCCTTGTAACAGAACAGAGAACATCACACTGACTATTGTATCTTAGCTGGGGGGCCATGTAACAGAACATCACACTGACTATTGTATCTTAGCTGGGGGGCCATGTAACAGAACAGAGGACAGAGACCATCACACTGACTACTGTATCTTAGCTGGGGGGCCATGTACCAGAACAGAGACCATCACACTGACTATTGTATCTTAGCTGGGGGGCATGTAACAGAACATCACACTGAATATTGTATCTTAGCTGGGGGCCATGTAACAGAACAGAGGACAGAGACCATCACACTGACTACTGTATCTTAGCTGGGGGGCCATGTACCAGAACAGAGACCATCACACTGACTATTGTATCTTAGCTGGGGGGCCTTGTAACAGAACAGAGAACAGAGAACATCACACTGACTATTGTATCTTAGCTGGGGGGCCATGTAACAGAACAGAGAACAGAGACCAGCACACTGACTATTGTATCTTAGCTGGGGGGCCATGTAACAGAACAGAGAACATCACACTGACTATTGTATCTTAGCTGGGGGGCCATGTAACAGAACAGAGACCATCACACTGACTATTGTATCTTAGCTGGGGGGCCATGTAACAGAACAGAGAACATCACACTGACTATTGTATCTTAGCTGGGGGGCAATGTAACAGAACAGAGAACAGAGACCAGCACACTGACTATTGTATCTTAGCTGGGGGCCATGTAACAGAACAGAGAACATCACACTGACTATTGTATCTTAGCTGGGGGCCATGTAACAGAACAGAGCACAGAGACCAGCACACTGACTATTGTATCTTAGCTGGGGGCCACGTAACAGAACAGAGACCAGCACACTGACTATTGTATCTTAGCTGGGGGCCACGTAACAGAACAGAGACCAGCACACTGACTATTGTATCTTAGCTGGGGGCCACGTAACAGAACAGAGACCAGCACACTGACTATTGTATCTTAGCTGGGGGGCCATGTAACAGAACAGAGAACATCACACTGACTATTGTATCTTAGCTGGGGGGCCATGTAACAGAACAGAGACCATCACACTGACTATTGTATCTTAGCTGGGGGGCCATGTAACAGAACAGAGAACATCACACTGACTATTGTATCTTAGCTGGGGGGCCATGTAACAGAACAGAGAACAGAGACCATCACACTGACTATTGTATCTTAGCTGGGGGGCCATGTAACAGAACAGAGAACATCACACTGACTATTGTATCTTAGCTGGGGGGCCATGTAACAGAACAGAGCACAGAGACCAGCACACTGACTATTGTATCTTAGCTGGGGGGCCATGTAACAGAACAGAGACCAGCACACTGACTATTGTATCTTAGCTGGGGGGCCACGTAACAGAACAGAGACCAGCACACTGACTATTGTATCTTAGCTGGGGGGCCACGTAACAGAACAGAGACCAGCACACTGACTATTGTATCTTAGCTGGGGGGCCATGTAACAGAACACAGAACAGAGACCATCACACTGACTATTGTATCTTAGCTGGGGGGCCATGTAACAGAACAGAGAACAGAGACCAGCACACTGACTATTGTATCTTTAGCTGGGGGGCCTTGTAACAGAACAGAGACCATCACACTGACTATTGTATCTTAGCTGGGGGGCCATGTAACAGAACAGAGCACATCACACTGACTATTGTATCTTAGCTGGGGGGCCAGGTAACAGAACAGAGAACATCACACTGACTATTGTATCTTAGCTGGGGGGCCATGTAACAGAACAGAGCACAGAGACCAGCACACTGACTATTGTATCTTAGCTGGGGGGCCTTGTAACAGAACAGAGAACATCACACTGACTATTGTATCTTAGCTGGGGGGCCATGTAACAGAACAGAGAACAGAGACCATCACACTGACTATTGTATCTTAGCTGGGGGGCCATGTAACAGAACAGAGAACAGAGACCAGCACACTGACTATTGTATCTTAGCTGGGGGGCCTTGTAACAGAACAGAGAACATCACACTGACTATTG
>NW_027011465.1:0-5000 GCF_036934945.1 Oncorhynchus masou masou | reverse complement strand
AAGTCATTAATATGGAGTTGGACCCTCCTTTGCTGCCATAACAGCCTCCACTCTTCTGGGAAGTCATTAATATGGAGTTGGTCCCCATTTGCTGCTATAACAGCCTCCACTCTTCTGGGAAGTCATTAATATGGAGTTGGTCCCCCCTTGCTGCTATAACAGCCTCCACTCTTCTGGGAAGTCATTAATATGGAGTTGGTCCCCCCACATTGCTGCTATAACAGCCTCCACTCTTCAGGGAAGTCATTAATATGGAGTTGGTCCCCCCTTTGCTGCTATAACAGCCTCCACTCTTCTGGGAAGGCATTAATATGGAGTTGGTCCCCCTTTGCTGCTATAACAGCCTCCTCTCTTCTGGGAAGTCATTAATATGGAGTTGGTCCCCCCCGCCCTTTGCTGCTGTAACAGTCTCCACTCTTCTGGGAAGGCATTAATATGGAGTTGGTCCCCCCCGCCCTTTGCTGCTATAACAGTCTCCACTCTTCTGGGAAGGCATTAATATGGAGTTGGTCCCCCCCGCCCTTTGCTGCTATAACAGTCTCCACTCTTCTGGGAAGGCATTAATATGGAGTTGGTCCCCCCCCTGCCCTTTGCTGCTATAACAGCCTCCACTCTTCAGGGAAGTCATTACTATGGAGTTGGACCCCCCTTTGCTGCTATAACAGTCTCCACTCTTCAGGGAAGTCATTAATATGGAGTTGGTCCCCCCTTTGCTGCTATAACAGCCTCCACTCTCCTGGGAAGTCATTAATATGGAGTTGGTCCCCCCTTTGCTGCTATAACAGCCTCCACTCTTCTGGGAAGTCATTAATATGGAGTTGGTCCCCCCTTTGCTGCTATAACAGCCTCCACTCTTCTGGGAAGGCTTTAATATGGAGTTGGTCCCCCTTTGCTGCTATAACAGCCTCCACTCTTCAGGAAGTCATTAATATGGAGTTGGACCCCCTTGCTGCTATAACAGCCTCCACTCTTCTGGGAAGTCATTAATATGGAGTTGGTCCCCCTTTGCTGCTATAACAGCCTCCACTCTTCAGGGAAGTCATTGATATGGAGTTGGTCCCCCTTTGCTGCTATAACAGCCTCCACTCTTCAGGGAAGGCATTAATATGGAGTTGGTCCCCCCCTTTGCTGCTATAACAGCCTCCACTCTTCTGGGAAGTCATTAATATGGAGTTGGTCCCCCTTTGCTGCTATAACAGCCTCCACTATTCTGGGAAGGCATTAATATGGAGTTGGTCCCCTTTGCTGCTATAACAGCCTCCACTCTTCTGGGAAGGCATTAATATGGAGTTGGTCCCCCTTTGCTGCTATAACAGCCTCCACTCTTCTGGGAAGGCATTAATATGGAGTTGGTCCCCCTTTGCTGCTATAACAGCCTCCACTCTTCAGGGAAGTCATTGATATGGAGTTGGTCCCCCTTTGCTGCTATAACAGCCTCCACTATTCTGGGGAAGTCATTAATATGGAGTTGGACCCCCCTTTGCTGCTATAACAACCTCCACTCTTCTGGGAAGTCATTAATATGGAGTTGGTCCCCCTTTGCTGCTATAACAGCCTCCACTCTTCTGGGAAGTCATTAATATGGAGTTGGTCCCCCTTGCTGCTATAACAGCCTCCACTCTTCTGGGAAGGCATAAATATGGATTTGGTCCCCCCTTTGCTGCTATAACAGCCTCCACTCTTCTGGGAAGTCATTAATATGGAGTTGGTCCCCCTTTGCTGCTATAACAGTCTCCACTCTTCTGGGAAGTCATTAATATGGAGTTGGTCCCCCTTTGCTGCTATAACAGCCTCCACTCTTCTGGGAAGTCATTAATATGGAGTTGGTCCCCCCTTTGCTGCTATAACAGCCTCCACTCTTCTGGGAAGTCATTAATATGGAGTTGGTCCCCCCTTTGCTGCTATAACAGCCTCCACTCTTCTGGGAAGGCATTAATATGGATTTGGTCCCCCTTTGCTGCTATAACAGCCTCCACTCTTCTGGGAAGTCATTAATATGGAGTTGGTCCCCCTTTGCTGCTATAACAGCCTCCACTCTTCTGGGAAGTCATTAATATGGAGTTGGTCCCCCTTTGCTGCTATAACAGCCTCCACTCTTCTGGGAAGTCATTAATATGGAGTTGGTCCCCCTTGCTGCTATAACAGCCTCCACTCTTCAGGGAAGTCATTAATATGGAGTTGGTCCCCCTTTGCTGCTATAACAGCCTCCACTCTTCTGGGAAGGCATTAATATGGAGTTGGACCCCCTTTGCTGCTATAACAGCCTCCACTCTTCTGGGAAGTCTTTAATATGGAGTTGGTCCCCCCCTTTGCTGCTATAACAGCCTCCACTCTTCTGGGAAGTCATTAATATGGAGTTGGACCCCATTTGCTGCTATAACAGCCTCCACTCTTCTGGGAAGTCTTTAATATGGAGTTGGTCCCCCCCCCCCTTTGCTGCTATAACAGCCTCCACTCTTCTGGGAAGTCTTTAATATGGAGTTGGTCCCCCCTTTGCTGCTATAACAGCCTCCACTCTGCTGGGAAGTCATTAATATGGAGTTGGTCCCCCTTTGCTGCTATAACAGCCTCCACTCTTCTGGGAAGGCATTAATATGGATTTGGTCCCCCCTTTTGCTGCTATAACAGCCTCCACTCTTCTGGGAAGTCATTAATATGGAGTTGGTCCCCCTTTGCTGCTATAACAGCCTCCACTCTTCTGGGAAGTCATTAATATGGAGTTGGTCCCCCTTTGCTGCTATAACAGCCTCCACTCTTCTGGGAAGTCATTAATATGGAGTTGGTCCCCCTTTGCTGCTATAACAGCCTCCACTCTTCTGGGAAGTCATTAATATGGAGTTGGTCCCCCCTTTGCTGCTATAACAGCCTCCACTCTTCAGGGAAGTCATTAATATGGAGTTGGTCCCCCTTTGCTGCTATAACAGCCTCCACTCTTCTGGGAAGTCATTAATATGGAGTTGGTCCCCCCTTGCTGCTATAACAGCCTCCACTCTTCTGGGAAGTCATTAATATGGAGTTGGACCCCATTTGCTGCTATAACAGCCTCCACTCTTCTGGGAAGTCATTAATATGGAGTTGGTCCCCCCCCCTTATCTGCTATAACAGCCTCCACTCTTCTGGGAAGTCATTAATATGGAGTTGGTCCCCCTTTGCTGCTATAACAGCCTCCACTCTTCTGGGAAGTCATTAATATGGAGTTGGTCCCCTTTGCTGCTATAACAGCCTCCACTCTTCTGGGAAGTCATTAATATGGAGTTGGACCCCCCTTTGCTGCTATAACAGCCTCCACTCTTCTGGGAAGACTTTAATATGAAGTTGGTCCCCCCCCTTTGCTGCTATAACAGCCTCCACTCTTCAGGGAAGTCATTAATATGGAGTTGGACCCCCCTTTGCTGCTATAACAGCCTCCACTCTTCTGGGAAGTCATTAATATGGAGTTGGACCCCCCTTTGCTGCTATAACAGCCTCCACTCTTCAGGGAAGGCATTAATATGGAGTTGGTCCCCCTTTGCTGCTATAACAGCCTCCACTCTTCAGGGAAGTCATTAATATGGAGTTGGTCCCCCTTTGCTGCTATAACAGCCTCCACTCTTCTTCTGGGAAGTCATTAATATGGAGTTGGTCCCCCTTTGCTGCTATAACAGCCTCCACTCTTCTGGGAAGTCATTAATATGGAGTTGGTCCCCCTTTGCTGCTATAACAGTCTCCACTCTTCTGGGAAGGCATTAATATGGAGTTGGACCCCCCCCCCCGCCCTTTGCTGCTATAACAGTCTCCACTCTTCTGGGAAGGCATTAATATGGAGTTGGTCCCCCTTTGCTGCTATAACAGCCTCCACTCTTCAGGGAAGTCATTAATATGGAGTTGGACCCCCTTTGCTGCTATAACAGCCTCCACTCTTCTGGGAAGTCATTAATATGGAGTTGGTCCCCCTTTGCTGCTATAACAGCCTCCACACTATTCTGGGAAGGCATTAATATGGAGTTGGTCCCCCCTTTTGCTGCTATAACAGCCTCCACTCTTCAGGGAAGTCATTGATATGGAGTTGGTCCCCTTTGCTGCTATAACAGCCTCCACTATTCTGGGAAGTCATTAATATGGAGTTGGACCCCCCTTTGCTGCTATAACAACCTCCACTCTTCTGGGAAGTCATTAATATGGAGTTGGTCCCCCCCTTTGCTGCTATAACAGCCTCCACTCTTCTGGGAAGTCATTAATATGGAGTTGGTCCCCCCTTTGCTGCTATAACAGCCTCACTCTTCTGGGAAGGCATAAATATGGATTTGGTCCCCCTTTGCTGCTATAACAGCCTCCACTCTTCTGGGAAGTCATTAATATGGAGTTGGTCCCCTTTTGCTGCTATAACAGTCTCACTCTTCTGGGAAGTCATTAATATGGGTGGTCCCCCTTTGCTGCTATAACAGCCTCCACTCTTCTGGGAAGTCATTAATATGGAGTTGGTCCCCCCCTTTGCTATAACAGCCTCCACTCTTCTGGAAGTCATTAATATGGAGTTGGTCCCCCCTTTGCTGCTATAACAGCCTCCACTCTTCTGGGAAGGCATTAATATGGATTTGGTCCCCACTTTGCTGCTATAACAGCCTCCACTCTTCTGGGAAGTCATTAATATGGAGTTGGTCCCCCCTTTGCTGCTATAACAGCCTCCACTCTTCTGGGAAGTCATTAATATGGAGTTGGTCCCCCCTTTGCTGCTATAACAGCCTCCACTCTTCTGGGAAGTCATTAATATGGAGTTGGTCCCCCCTTTGCTGCTATAACAGCCTCCACTCTTCAGGGAAGTCATTAATATGGAGTTGGTCCCCCCTTTGCTGCTATAACAGCCTCCACTCTTCTGGGAAGGCATTAATATGGAGTTGGACCCCCCTTTGCTGCTATAACAGCCTCCACTCTTCTGGGAAGTCTTTAATATGGAGTTGGTCCCCCCCCTTTGCTGCTATAACAGCCTCCACTCTTCTGGGAAGTCATTAATATGGAGTTGG
>NW_027011464.1:0-23956 GCF_036934945.1 Oncorhynchus masou masou | reverse complement strand
CGACATCTATACTGTGTAACCTCACAGCTATGGTACGACATCTATACTGTGTAACCTAGCCTCACAGCTATGGTACGACATCTATACTGTAACCTAGCCTCACAGCTATGGTACGACATCTATACTGTGTAGCCTCACAGCTATGGTACATACTGTGTATTCTCACAGCTATGGTACGACATCTATACTGTGTAACCTCACAGCTATGGTACGACATCTATACTGTGTAACCTAGCACAGCTATGGTACGACATCTATACTGTGTAACCTAGCCTCCACAGCTGTGGTACGACATCTATACTGTGTAACCTAGCCTACAGCTATGGTACGACATCTATACTGTGTAACCTAGCCTCACAGCTGGTACGACATCTATACTGTGTAACCTCACAGCTATGGTACGACATCTATACTGTGTAACCTAGCCTCACAGCTATGGTACGACATCTATACTGTGTAACCTAGCCTCACAGCTATGGTACGACATCTATACTGTGTAACCTCACAGCTATGGTACGACATCTATATTGTGTAACCTGGCACAGCTATGGTACGACATCTATACTGTGTAACCTAGCCTCACAGCTATGGTACGACATCTATACTGTGTAACCTAGCCTCACAGCTATGGTACGACATCTATGCTGTGTAACCTAGCCTCACAGCTATGGTACGACATCTATACTGTGTAACCTCACAGCTATGGTACGACATCTATACTGTGTAACCTAGCCTCACAGCTATGGTACGACATCTATACTGTGTAACCTCCTCAGCTATGGTACGACATCTATACTGTGTAACCTAGCCTCACAGCTATGGTAATGACATCTATACTGTGTAACCTCACAGCTATGGTACGACATCTATACTGTGTAACCTAGCCTCACAGCTATGGTACGACATCTATACTGTGTAACCTATGGCCTATACACAGCTATGGTACGACATCTATACTGTGTAACCTAGCCTCACAGCTATGGTACGACATCTATACTGTGTAACCCAGCCTCACAGCTATGGTACGACATCTATACTGTGTAACCTCACAGCTATGGTACGACATCTATACTGTGTAACCTATTCTCACAGCTATGGTACGACATCTATACTGTGTAACCTAGCCTCACAGCTATGGTACGACATCTATACTGTGTAACCTAGCCTCACTGCTATGGTACGACATCTATACTGTGTAACCTCCTCACAGCTATGGTACGACATCTATACTGTGTAACCTCACAGCTATGGTACGACATCTATACTGTGTAACCTAGCCTTGCTGCTATGGTACGACATCTATACTGTGTAACCTCACAGCTATGGTACGACATCTATACTGTGTAACCTAGCCTCACAGCTAATGGTACGACATCTATACTGTGTAACCTAGCCACACAGCTATGGTACGACATCTATACTGTGTAACCTAGCCTCACAGCTATGGCACGACATCTATACTGTGTAACCTAGCCTCACAGCTATGGTACGACATCTATACTGTGTAACCTCCACACAGCTATGGTACGACATCTATACTGTGTAACCTCACAGCTATGGTACACATCTATACTGTGTAACCCCACAGCTATGCCACACAGCTATGGTACGACATCTATACTGTGTAACCTCACAGCTATGGTACGACATCTATACTGTGTAACCTAGCCTCACAGCTATGGTACGACATCTATACTGTGTAATCTCCTCACAGCTATGGTACGACATCTATACTGTGTAACCTAGCCTCACAGCTATGGTACGACATCTATGCTGTGTAACCTCACAGCTATGGTACGACATCTATACTGTGTAACCTATGCTATGGTACCATCTCACAGCTATGGTACGACATCTATACTGTGTAACCTCACAGCTATGGTACGACATCTATACTGTGTAACCTATTCTTACAGCTATGGTACGACATCTATACTGTGTAACCCACAGCTATGGTACGTCATCAGCTGTGGCTACAGTACGACATCTATACTGTGTAACCTAGCCTCACAGCTATGGTACGACATCTATACTGTGTAACCTAGCCTCACTGCTATGGTACGACATCTATACTGTGTAACCTAGCCTCACTGCTATGGTACGACATCTATACTGTGTAACCTAGCCTCACAGCTATGGTACGACATCTATACTGTGTAACCTAGCCTCACAGCTATGGTACGACATCTATACTGTGTAACCTAACCTCACAGCTATGGTACGACATCTATACTGTGTAACCTAGCCTCACAGCTATGGTACGACATCTATACTGTGTAACCCAGCCTCACAGCTATGGTACGACATCTATACTGTGTAACTAGCCACACAGCTATGGTACGACATCTGTGTAACCTCACAGCTATGGTACGACATCTATACTGTGTAACCTCACAGCTATGGTACCCATTACATCTATACTGTGTAACCTAGCCTCACAGCTATGGTACGACATCTATACTGTGTAACCTAGCCTCACAGCTATGGTACGACATCTATACTGTGTAACCTCACAGCTATGGTACGACATCTATACTGTGTAACCTAGCCTCACAGCTATGGTACGACATCTATACTGTGTACGACATCTATACTGTAACCTCACAGCTATGGTACGACATCTATACTGTGTAACCTCACAGCTATGGTACGACATCTATACTGTGTAACCCAGCAGCTATGGTACGACATCTATACTGTGTAACCTCACAGCTATGGTACGACATCTATACTGTGTAACCTCACAGCTATGGTACGACATCTATACTGTGTAACCTAGCCTCACTGCTTGGTACGACATCTATACTGTGTAACCTAGCCTCACAGCTATGGTACGACATCTATACTGTGTAACCTCACAGCTATGGTACGACATCTATACTGTGTTGCCACACAGCTATGGTACGACATCTATACTGTGTTACCCTGCCCTCACAGCTATGGTACGACATCTATACTGTGTAACCTAGCCTCACAGCTATGGTACGACATCTATACTGTGTAACCTCACAGCTATGGTACGACATCTATACTGTGTAACCTAGCCTCACAGCTATGGTACGACATCTATACTGTGTAACCTCACAGCTATGGTACGACATCTATACTGTGTAACCTAGCCTCACAGCTATGGTACGACATCTATACTGTGTAACCTCCTCACAGCTATGGTACACATCTATACTGTGTAACCTCACAGCTATGGTACGACATTTCCATGTGTAACCTAGCCACACATATGGTATGACATCTACATGTAACCCAACCTCACAGCTATGGTACGACATCTATACTGTGTAACCTAGCACAGCTATGGTACGACATCTATACTGTGTAACCTAGCCTCACAGCTATGGTACGACATCTATACTGTGTAACCTAGCCTCACACAGCTATGGTACGACATCTATACTGTGTAACCTAGCCTCACAGCTATGGTACGACATCTATACTGTGTAACCTAGCCTCACAGCTATGGTACGACATCTATACTGTGTAACCTGTGTCTCACAGCTATGGTACGACATCTATACTGTGTAACCTAGCCTCACAGCTATGGTACGACATCTATACTGTGTAACCTCACAGCTATGGTACGACATCTATACTGTGTAACCTCACAGCTATGGTACGACATCTATACTGTGTAACCTAGCCTCACAGCTATGGTACGACATCTATACTGTGTAACCTAGCCTCACAGCTATGGTACGACATCTATACTGTGTAACCTAGCCTCACAGCTATGGTACGACATCTATACTGTGTAACCTAGCCTCACAGCTATGGTACGACATCTATACTGTGTAACCTAGCCACACAGCTATGGTACGACATCTATACTGTGTAACCTATTCTTACAGCTATAGTACGACATCTATACTGTGTAACCTCACAGCTATGGTACGACATCTATACTGTGTAACCTCACAGCTATGGTACGACATCTATACTGTGTAACCTCACAGCTATGGTACGACATCTATACTGTGTAACCTAGCCTCACAGCTATGGTACGACATCTATACTGTGTAACCTAGCCTCACTGCTATTGTACGACATCTATACTGTGTAACCTCACAGCTATGGTACGACATCTATACTGTGTAACCTAGCCTCACAGCTATGGTACGACATCTATACTGTGTTGCCACACTGCTATGGTACGACATCTATACTGTGTAACCTCACAGCTATGGTACGACATCTATACTGTGTAACCTAGCCTCACAGCTATGGTACGACATCTATACTGTGTAACCTAGCCACACAGCTATGGTACGACATCTATACTGTGTAACCTAACCTCACAGCTATGGTACGACATCTATACTGTGTAACCCCACAGCTATGGTACGACATCTATACTGTGTAACCTCACAGCTATGGTACGACATCTATACTGTGTAACCTAGCCTCTATACAGCTATGGTACGACATCTATACTGTGTAACCTAGCCTCACAGCTATGGTACGACATCTATACTGTGTAAGCCTCACAGCTATGGTACGACATCTATACTGTGTAACCTCACAGCTATGGTACGACATCTATACTGTGTAACCTTTTCTTACAGCTATGGTACGACATCTATACTGTGTAACCTAGCCACACAGCTATGGTACGACATCTATACTGTGTAACCTCACAGCTATGGTACGACATCTATACTGTGTAACCTAGCCTCACAGCTATGGTACGACATCTATAACTGTGGTAACATCTATACTGCCTCACAGCTATGGTACGACATCTATACTGTGTAACCTCACAGCTATGGTACGACATCTATACTGTGTAACCTAGCCTCACAGCTATGGTACGACATCTATACTGTGTAACCTCCTCACAGCTATGGTATGACATCTATACTGTGTAACCTAGCCTCACAGCTATGGTACGACATCTATACTGTGTAACCTAACACAGCTATGGTACGACATCTATACTGTGTAACCTAGCCTCACAGCTATGGTACGACATCTATACTGTGTAACCTAGCCTCACAGCTATGGTACGACATCTATACTGTGTAACCTAGCCTCACAGCTATGGTACGACATCTATACTGTGTAACCTAGCCACACAGCTATGGTACGACATCTATACTGTGTAACCTAGCCACACAGCTATGGTACGACATCTATACTGTGTAACCTCACAGCTATGGTACGACATCTATACTGTGTAACCTCCTCACAGCTATGGTACGACATCTATACTGTGTAACCTAGCCTCACAGCTATGGTACGACATCTATACTGTGTAACCTAGCCACACAGCTATGGTACGACATCTATACTGTGTAACCTAGCCTCACAGCTATGGTACGACATCTATACTGTGTAACCTAGCCTCACAGCTATGGTACGACATCTATACTGTGTAACCTAGCACACTGCTATGGTACGACATCTATACTGTGTAACCTATTCTTACAGCTATGGTACACATCTATACTGTGTAACCTCACAGCTATGGTACGACATCTATACTGTGTAACCTCACAGCTATGGTACGACATCTATACTGTGTAACCTCACAGCTATGGTACGACATCTATACTGTGTAACCTCACAGCTATGGTACGACATCTATACTGTGTAACCTCACTGCTATGGTATGACATCTATACTGTGTAACCTAGCCTCACAGCTATGGTATGACATCTATACTGTGTAATCTTACAGCTATGGTACGACATCTATACTGTGTTACCTAGCCTCACAGCTATGGTACGACATCTATACTGTGTAACCTCCACAGCTATGGTACGACATCTATACTGTGTAACCTCACAGCTATGGTACGACATCTATACTGTGTAACCTAGCCTCACAGCTATGGTACGACATCTATACTGTGTAACCTAGCCTCTTACAGCTATGGTACGACATCTATACTGTGTAACCTAGCCTCACTGCTATGGTACGACATCTATACTGTGTAACCCTGCCTCACAGCTATGGTACGACATCTATACTGTGTAACCTCACAGCTATGGTACGACATCTATACTGTGTAACCTCACAGCTATGGTAACCTACTGTGTAACCTCACAGCTATGGTACGACATCTATACTGTGTAACCTAGCCTCACAGCTATGGTACGACATCTATACTGTGTAACCTAGCCTCACAGCTATGGTACGACATCTATACTGTGTAACCTCCTCACAGCTATGGTACGACATCTATACTGTGTAACCTAGCCTCACAGCTATGGTACGACATCTATACTGTGTAACCTCACAGCTATGGTACGACATCTATACTGTGTAACCTGGCCTCACAGCTATGGTACGTATCTATACTGTGTAACCTCAACAGCTATGGTACTGTGTAACCTAGCCTCACAGCTATGGTACGACATCTATACTGTGTAACCTAACCTCACAGCTATGGTACGACATCTATACTGTGTAACCAGCCTCACTGCTATGGTACGACATCTATACTGTGTAACCTAGCCTCACAGCTATGGTACGACATCTATACTGTGTAACCTAGCCTCACAGCTATGGTACGACATCTATACTGTGTAACCTCACAGCTATGGTACGACATCTATACTGTGTAACCTCACAGCTATGGTACGACATCTATACTGTGTAACCCAGCCGACAGCTATGGTGTAACCTCACAGCATCTATACTGTGTAACCCAGCCTCACAGCTATGGTACGACATCTATACTGTGTAACCTAGCCTCACAGCCATGGTACGACATCTATACTGTGCTAACCTAGCCACACAGCTATGGTACGACATCTATACTGTGTAACCTATACTGCCTCACAGCTATGGTACGACATCTATACTGTGTAACCTCACAGCTATGGTACGACATCTATACTGTGTAACCTAGCCTCACAGCTATGGTACGACATCTATACTGTGTAACCTAGCCTCACAGCTATGGTACGACATCTATACTGTGTAACCTAGCCTCACAGCTATGGTACGACATCTATACTGTGTAACCTCCTCACAGCTATGGTACGACATCTATACTGTGTAACCCAGCCTCACAGCTATGGTACGACATCTATACTGTGTAACCTAGCCTCACAGCTATGGTACGACATCTATACTGTGTAACCTAGCCTCACAGCTATGGTACGACATCTATACTGTGTAACCTAGCCTCACAGCTATGGTACGACATCTATACTGTGTAACCTAGCCTCACAGCTATGGTACGACATCTATACTGTGTAACCCTAGCCTCACAGCTATGGTACAACATCTATACTGTGTAACCTAGCCTCACAGCTATGGTACGACATCTATACTGTGTAACCTAGCCTCACAGCTATGGTACGACATCTATACTGTGTAACCTCACAGCTATGGTACGACATCTATACTGTGTAACCTAGCCTCACAGCTATGGTACGACATCTATACTGTGTAACCTAGCCTCACAGCTATGGTACGACATCTATACTGTGTAACCTAGCCTCACAGCTATGGTACGACATCTATACTGTGTAACCTCACAGCTATGGTACGACATCTATACTGTGTAACCTCCTCACAGCTATGGTACGACATCTATACTGTGTAACCTAGCCTCACAGCTATGGTACGACATCTATACTGTGTAACCTAGCCTCACAGCTATGGTACGACATCTATACTGTGTAACCTAGCCTCACAGCTATGGTACGACATCTATACTGTGTAACCTCACAGCTATTGGTACGACATCACTGTGTAACCTCACAGCTATGGTACGACATCTATACTGTGTAACCTAGCCTCACAGCTATGGTACGACATCTATACTGTGTAACCTCCTCACAGCTATGGTACGACATCTATACTGTGTAACCCTCACAGTTATGGTACGACATCTATACTGTAGCCTCACAGCTATGGTACGACATCTATACTGTGTAACCTAGCCTCACAGCTATGGTACGACATCTATACTGTGTAACCTAGCCTCACAGCTATGGTACGACATCTATACTGTGTAACCTATGGTACCATCTATACTGTGTAACCTAGCCTCAGCTATGGTACGACATCTATACTGTGTAACCTAGCCACACAGCTATGGTACGACATCTATACTGTGTAACCTAGCCTCACAGCTATGGTACGACATCTATACTGTGTAACCTAGCCTCACAGCTATGGTACGACATCTATACTGTGTAACCCAGCCTCACAGCTATGGTACGACATCTATACTGTGTAACCTCACAGCTATGGTACGACATCTATACTGTGTAACCTACAGCTGTGGTACGACATCTATACTGTGTAACCTAGCCTCACAGCTATGGTATGACATCTATACTGTGTAACCTAGCCTCACAGCTATGGTACGACATCTATACTGTGTAACCTCACAGCTATGGTACGACATCTATACTGTGTAACCTAGCCTCACAGCTATGGTACCATCTATACTGTGTAACCTAGCCTCACAGCTATGGTACGACATCTATACTGTGTAACCTAGCCTCACAGCTATGGTACGACATCTATGCTGTAACCTACGACATCTATACTGTGTAACCTCACAGCTATGGTACGACATCTATACTGTGTAACCTGCTATGGTACGACATCTATACTGTGTAACCTCACAGCTATGGTACGACATCTATACTGTGTAACCTCACAGCTATGGTACGACATCTATACTGTGTAACCTAGCCACACAGCTATGGTACGACATCTATACTGTGTAACCTAGCCTCACAGCTATGGTACGACATCTATACTGTGTAACCTAGCCTCACAGCTATGGTGTAACCTCACAGCTATGGTACGACATCTATACTGTGTAGCCTCACAGCTATGGTACGACATCTATACTGTGTAATGAGCCTCACAGCTATGGTACGACATCTATACTGTGTAACCTCACAGCTATGGTACGACATCTATACTGTGTAACCTAGCCTCACAGCTATGGTACGACATCTATACTGTGTAACCTAGCCACACAGCTATGGTACGACATCTATACTGTGTAACCTAGCCTCACAGCTATGGTACGACATCTATACTGTGTAACCTCACAGCTATGGTACGACATCTATACTGTGTAACCTAGCCTCACAGCTATGGTACGACATCTATACCTCACAGCTATGGTACGACATCTATACTGTGTAACCTAGCCTCACTGCTATGGTACGACATCTATACTGTGTAACCTAGCCTCACAGCTATGGTACGACATCTATACTGTGTAACCTAGCCTCACAGCTATGGTACGACATCTATACTGTGTAACCCAGCCTCACAGCTATGGTACGACATCTATACTGTGTAACCTCACAGCTATGGTACGACATCTATACTGTGTAACCTAGCCTCACAGCTATGGTACGACATCTATACTGTGTAACAGCTATGGTACGACATCTATACTGTGTAACCTAGCCTCACAGCTATGGTACGACATCTATACTGTGTAACCTAGCCACACAGCTATGGTACTGCACATCTATACTGTGTAACCTCACAGCTATGGTACGACATCTATACTGTGTAACCTCACAGCCATGGTACGACATCTATACTGTGTAACCTCAGCTATGGTACGACATCTATACTGTGTAACCTCACAGCTATGGTACGACATCTATACTGTGTAACCTAGCCTCACAGCTATGGTACGACATCTATACTGTGTAACCTAGCCTCACAGCTATGGTACTATACTGTGTAACCTAGCCTCACAGCTATGGTACGACATCTATACTGTGTAACCTAGCCTCACAGCTATGGTACGACATCTATACTGTGTAACCTAGCCTCACAGCTATGGTACGACATCTATACTGTGTAACCTAGCCTCACAGCTATGGTACGACATCTATACTGTGTAACCCAGCCTCACAGCTATGGTACGACATCTATACTGTGTAACCTAGCCTCACAGCTATGGTACGACATCTATACTGTGTAACCTAGCCTCACAGCTATGGTACGACATCTATACTGTGTAACCCAGCCTCACAGCTATGGTACGACATCTATAATGTGTTACCCTGCCTCACAGCTATGGTACGACATCTATACTGTGTAACCTCACAGCTATTGTACGACATCTATACTGTGTAACCTCACAGCTATGGTACGACATCTATACTGTGTAACCTAGCCTCACAGCTATGGTACGACATCTATACTGTGTAACCTCACAGCTATGGTACGACATCTATACTGTGTAACCTCACAGCTATGGTACGACATCTATACTGTGTAACCTCACAGCTATGGTACGACATCTATAATGTGTAACCTAGCCTCACAGCTATGGTACGACATCTATACTGTGTAACCTAGCCTCACTGCTATGGTACGACATCTATACTGTGTAATCTAGCCTCACAGCTATGGTACGACATCTATACTGTGTAACCTAGCCTCACAGCTATGGTACGACATCTATACTGTGTAACCTAGCCTCACAGCTATGGTACGACATCTATACTGTGTAATCTAGCCTCACAGCTATGGTACGACATCTATACTGTGTAACCTAGCCACACAGCTATGGTACGACATCTATACTGTGTAACCTAGCCTCACAGCTATGGTACGACATCTATACTGTGTAACCTAGCCTCACAGCTATGGTACGTCATCTATACTGTGTAACCTAGCCTCACAGCTATGGTACGACATCTATACTGTGTAACCTAGCTCACAGCTATGGTACGACATCTATACTGTGTAACCTCACAGCTATGGTACGACATCTATACTGTGTAACCTAGCCTCACAGCTATGGTACGACATCTATACTGTGTAACCTAGCCTCACAGCTATGGTACGACATCTATACTGTGTAACCTAGCCTCACAGCTATGGTACGACATCTATACTGTGTAACCTCACTGCTATGGTACGACATCTATACTGTGTAACCTAGCCTTACTGCTATGGTACGACATCTATACTGTGTAACCTCACTGCTATGGTACGACATCTATACTGTGTAGCCTCACTGCTATGGTACGACATCTATACTGTGTAACCTAGCACTGCTATGGTACGACATCTATACTGTGTAACCTAGCCACACAGCTATGGTACGACATCTATACTGTGTAACCTAGCCTCACAGCTATGGTACGACATCTATACTGTGTAACCTAGCCTCACAGCTATGGTACGACATCTATACTGTGTAACCACACAGCTATGGTACAACATCTATACTGTGTAACCTAGCCTCACAGCTATGGTACGACATCTATACTGTGTAACCTAGCCTCACAGCTATGGTACGACATCTATACTGTGTAACCTAGCCTCACAGCTATGGTACGACATCTATACTGTGTAACCTCACAGCTATGGTACGACATCTATACTGTGTAACCTAGCCTCACAGCTATGGTACGACATCTATACTGTGTAACCTAGCCACACAGCTATGGTACGACATCTATACTGTGTAACCTAGCCTCACTGCTATGGTACGACATCTATACTGTGTAACCTAGCCACACAGCTATGGTACGACATCTATACTGTGTAACCTAGCCTCAGCTATGGTACGACATCTATACTGTGTAACCTAGCCTCACAGCTATGGTACGACATCTATACTGTGTAACCTAGCCTCACTGCTATGGTACGACATCTATACTGTGTAACCTAGCCTCACAGCTATGGTACGACATCTATACTGTGTAACCTAGCCTCACAGCTATGGTACGACATCTATACTGTGTAACCCAGCCTCACAGCTATGGTACGACATCTATACTGTGTAACCCAGCCTCACAGCTATTGTACGACATCTATACTGTGTAACCTAGCCTCACAGCTATGGTACGACATCTATACTGTGTAACCCAGCCTCACAGCTATGGTACGACATCTATAATGTGTTACCCTGCCTCACAGCTATGGTACGACATCTATAATGTGTTACCCTGCCTCACAGCTATGGTACGACATCTATACTGTGTAACCTAGCCTCACAGCTATGGTACGGCATCTATACTGTGTAACCTCACAGCTATGTTACGACATCTATACTGTGTAACCTCACAGCTATGGTACGACATCTATACTGTGTAGCCTCACAGCTATGGTACGACATCTATACTGTGTAACCTAGCCTCACAGCTATGGTACGACATCTATACTGTGTAACCTAGCCTCACTGCTATGGTACGATATCTATACTGTGTAATCTAGCCTCACAGCTATGGTACGACATCTATACTGTGTAATCTAGCCTCACAGCTATGGTACGACATCTATACTGTGTAACCTAGCCACACAGCTATGGTACGACATCTATACTGTGTAACCTAGCCTCACTGCTATGGTACGATATCTATACTGTGTAATCTAGCCTCACAGCTATGGTACGACATCTATACTGTGTAACCTAGCCACACAGCTATGTTACGACATCTATACTGTGTAACCTAGCCTCACAGCTATGGTACGACATCTATACTGTGTAACCTAGCCTCACAGCTATGGTACGACATCTATACTGTGTAACCTAGCCTCACAGCTATGGTACGTCATCTATACTGTGTAACCTAGCCCTCACAGCTATGGTACGACATCTATACTGTGTAACCTCACAGCTATGGTACGACATCTATACTGTGTAACCTCACAGCTATGGTACGACATCTATACTGTGTAACCTAGCCTCACAGCTGTGGTACGACATCTATACTGTGTAACCTAGCCTCACAGCTGTGGTACGACATCTATACTGTGTAACCTCACAGCTATGGTACGACATCTATACTGTGTAACCTATTCTTACAGCTATGGTACGACATCTATACTGTGTAACCTAGCCTCACAGCTATGGTACGACATCTATACTGTGTAACCTAGCCACACAGCTATGGTACGACATCTATACTGTGTAACCTCACAGCTATGGTACGATATCTATACTGTGTAGCCACACTGCTATGGTACGACATCTATACTGTGTAACCTAGCCACACAGCTATGGTACGACATCTATACTGTGTAACCTAGCCTCACAGCTATGGTACGACATCTATACTGTGTAACCTAGCCTCACAGCTATGGTGTAACCTACCCACACAGCTATGGTACGACATCTATACTGTGTAACCTAGCCTCACAGCTATGGTACGACATCTATACTGTGTAACCTAGCCTCACAGCTATGGTACGACATCTATACTGTGTAACCTAGCCTCACAGCTATGGTACGACATCTATACTGTGTAACCTCACAGCTATGGTACGACATCTATACTGTGTAACCTAGCCTCACAGCTATGGTACGACATCTATACTGTGTAGCCACACTGCTATGGTACGACATCTATACTGTGTAACCTAGCCTCACTGCTATGGTACGACATCTATACTGTGTAACCTAGCCACACAGCTATGGTACGACATCTATACTGTGTAACCTCACAGCTATGGTACGACATCTATACTGTGTAACCTAGCCTCACAGCTATGGTACGACATCTATACTGTGTAGCCACACTGCTATGGTACGACATCTATACTGTGTAACCTAGCCTCACAGCTATGGTACGACATCTATACTGTGTAACCTAGCCTCACAGCTATGGTACGACATCTATACTGTGTAACCTAGCCTCACAGCTATGGTACGACATCTATACTGTGTAACCTAGCCACACTGCTATGGTACGACATCAATGGCCAGTAGTTTACTGGACAGAAAGTCCCAGGTCCTGGAAAGAAGAACAGAACCATAGGGATCCTTATAAATTACTACTTGTTCCTAATTCTTCGACTTGGACATCCCAACTATACTAAGCCTTGGAATCAGCACATTTGGGAGCATATACCGCTATGCAATGTGATTTGTTTTTGCTGTCTCGGGTGTCCAGTTGCAGAGTCTCTGGTGCAGCCTGCTGTTGTCAGAGTCGTCACGGCCCCACTAGGTGTCTCTCCTCACTGTTTAAAAACTAAGCTTCTGGAGGTTTTACGTTTCCCTTTCTCTGATTGGTCCAACACAAGCCTGTCTCCAGAAATCAACATAATCCTCGTTGATACAACAACCCCCCTGGCTCCTCTCCCCCCAGCCCTCTCCGCCCCCCACCCACGGTCATCTCCGCCCCCTACCCACTGTCCTCTCCGCCCCCACCCTCGGTACCCCTGCCCCACGCCTACCCACTATCCCCATCTCTATCAATTCAATTTAAATTCAATTCAAGGGGCTTTATTGGCATGGGAAACATATGTTAACTTTACCAAAGCAAGTGAAGTAGATAATATACAAAAGTGAAATAAACAATAAAAATCTCTCTCCTCTCCCCACCTCTCTCTCTCTTTCTCTCTCTGTCTCTCTCCCCCTCTCTCTCTCTCTCTGTCTCTCTCTCTGTCTCTCTCTCTCTCTCTCCCCAACTCTCTCTCTCTCTCTCTCCACTACAACAACCTCTGTAAACCCGTAGAGGCAGGGAGGGGAGGAGGAAGAGAGTTTAATCCAAGCAGATTATGCTGCAAACTGTCCGAGGGGAAGGAGTGGAAGTGGGGGAAGAGATATGCTGTCTGGCTGCTACAGTAACTTCCAGTGTCAGGGCTGGCTGTCACATCCGGCAGTGTTCTGTCTCCTACTAAACCTCTCTCTCCCGGGGCCTTGAGCCACGGCCCTAAAACTACGCCCTTCATCCCTCAGCCCCTCAGCATGGACTACCCAGGGCCCCATTTAGAGCCTACTGAGAAGGGATTACAACATTAGTCTGTTAGGACAACGTTTCCGTCGTTACAGCTGAGACATTTGGAAGTTTATTCTTTGGAGGAGGAAGTATGGTCTCTTGTTCGCTGGAGTAGGATCTTTGGTGGCAGAAATTTTCTTGGATTTGATTTTTGAATGTGTTTTTTTATTTGAAGAAAGAAGTTGAACACCTCTGGTTTGTCCTCTTTTTCCTCGTGGACGTGTTTATTGGAGGTCGAGAAGTGAGGGAGGAGCAGCATGGAGGAGTGAAACAGACGGAGGTGTGGACTGATGAAGAAGAAGGTGGAGAGAAAGAGCCCGGTCTAGTGATGTGGTTTACAATGTTGGTTTTGGGGATAGTAACTCTCAGCACCAAACGAGATCAACTTGGTTGTGTGCCAGCACCCTAGTGTACACTTGGTAGTGTGGATGTTAACCCTAGTGTACACGTGGTAGGGTGCCTGTTAGCCCTAGTGTACACTTGGTAGTGTGCGTGTTATCCCTAGTGTACACTTGGTAGTGTGAATGTTATCCCTAGTGTACACTTGGTAGTGTGCATGTTATCTCTAGTGTACACTTGGTAGTTTGGATGTTATCTCTAGTGTACACTTGGTAGTGTGCATGTTATCTCTAGTGTACACTTGGTAGCTTCTGATGTTATCTCTAGTGTACACTTGGTAGTGTGCATGTTATCTCTAGTGTACACTTGGTAGTGTGCATGTTAACCCTCTTCTAAAGAGCCAGTCATGTTGCTTGTACAGGGTGGTGTTTGACTTTGGCAGAACCTTCCAGAACCCTGGATCACTGGGACGGTATGGAGCTGTTGAATCTAACGTGATCATACTGTTACAACTGGGATCCTCCTTTAACGCTGTCCGTGGACAACACTGCCAGGTCCTCCCTTCCCTCTGACTTCCTGAGTCTCTAGGGAATATACAGAGTCCTGCGTTGTTGTTTGTTTGAACACAGTACATCTGATAAAAACCCAGTGGTCGACCCTTGCAGATGCTGTCAGAGGGGCCGTCAGCAGCCTGTCAGTGATGCGTTGCCGGAACGCCGGCGGTCGGAACGTTGGCGTTGGTGCCGGGATGACACGGATCACCACCCTGTGGATTATCTGGGCCAGCTGGCTCTGCTTGACGGCCAACGGACAGATGAAGATACCGCCGGAAACGTGAGTACCCAAACCATGACCTCACAGCCCTCGACTGTCAGTAGAGTAGTACTGTGTACCTGTAACGTGAGTACCCAAACCATGACCTCACAGCCCTCGACTGTAAGTAGAGTAGTACTGTGTACCTGTAACGTGAGTACCCACATCATGACCTCACAGCCCTCGACTGTCAGCAGAGTAGTACTGTGTACCTGTAACGTGAGTACCCACATCATGACCTCACAGCCCTCGACTGTCAGTAGAGAGTACTGTGTACCTGTACGTGAATACCCAAACCATGACCTCACAGCCCTCGACTGTCAGTAGAGCAGTACTGTGTACCTGTAACGTGAGTACCCAAACCATGACCTCACAGCCCTCGACTGTCAGTAGAGTAGTACTGTGTACCTGTAACGTGAGTACCCACATCATGACCTCACAGCCCTCACTGTCAGTAGAGTAGTACTGTGCACCTGTAACGTGAGTACCCAAACCATGACCTCACAGCCCTCGACTGTCAGTAGAGCAGTACTGTGTACCTGTAACGTGAGTACCCAAACCATGACCTCACTGCCCTCGACTGTCAGTAGAGCAGTACTGTGTACCTGTAACGTGAGTACCCAAACCATGACCTCACAGCCCTCGACTGTCAGTAGAATAGTACTGTGTACCTGTAACGTGAGTACCCACATCATGACCTCACAGCCTCTGTCAGCGAGTAGTACTGTGTACTGGTAACGAGTACCCACATCATGACCTCACAGCCCTCGACTGTCAGTAGAGTAGTACTGTGTACCTGTAACGTGAGTACCCACATCATGACCTCACAGCCCTCGACTGTCAGTAGAGTAGTACTGTGTACCTGTAACGAGTACCCACATCATGACCTCACAGCCCTCGACTGTCAGTAGAGCAGTACTGTGTACCTGTAACGTGAGTACCCAAACCATGACCTCAGCCCTCGACTGTCAGTAGAGTAGTACTGTGCCTGTAATGTAGTACCCAAATCATGACCTCACAGCCCTCGACTGTCAGTAGAGCAGTACTGTGTACCTGTAACGTGAGTACCCAAACCATGACCTCACAGCCCTCGACTGTCAGTAGAGTAGTACTGTGTACCTGTAACGTGAGTACCCAAACCATGACCTCACAGCCCTCGACTGTCAGTAGAGCAGTACTGTGTACCTGTAACGTGAGTACCCAAACCATGACCTCACAGCCCTCGACTGTCAGTAGAATAGTACTGTGTACCTGTAACGTGAGTACCCAAACCATGACCTCACAGCCCTCGACTGTCAGTAGAATACTACTGTGTACCTGTAACGTGAGTACCCAAACCATGACCTCACAGCCCTCGACTGTCAGTAGAGCAGTACTGTGTACCTGTAACGTGAGTACCCACATCATGACCTCACAGCCCGACTGTCAGTAGAGCAGTACTGTGTACCTGTAACGTGAGTACCCAAACCATGACCTCACAGCCCTCGACTGTCAGTAGAGCAGTACTGTGTACCTGTAACATGAGTTACCCACATCATGACCTCAGCCCTCGACTGTCAGTAGAGCAGTACTGTGTACCTGTAACGAGCAATACCCAAACCATGACCTCACAGCCCTCGACTGTCAGTAGAGTAGTACTGTGTACCTGTAACGTGAGTACCCAAATCATGACCTCACAGCCCGATCGAGTCAGTAGAGAGGTACTGTGTACCTGTAACGTGAGTACCCAAACCATGACCTCACAGCCCTCAACTGTCAGTAGAGTAGTACTGTGTACCTGTAACGTGAGTACCCAAACCATGACCTCACAGCCCTCGACTGTCAGTAGAGCAGTACTGTGTACCTGTAACGTGAGTACCCAAACCATGACCTCACAGCCTCGACTGTCAGTAGAATAGTACTGTGTACCTGTAACGTGAGTACCCAAACCATGACCTCACAGCCCTCGACTGTCAGTAGAATACTACTGTGTACCTGTAACGTGAGTACCCACATCATGACCTCACAGCCCTCGACTGTCAGTAGAGTAGTACTGTGTACCTGTAACGTGAGTACCCAAACCATGACCTCACAGCCCTCGACTGTCAGTAGAGTAGTACTGTGTACCTGTAAATGGAGCACCCAAACCATGACCTCACATCCCTCGACTGTCAGTAGAGTAGTACTGTGTACCTGTAACGTGAGTACCCAAACCATGACCTCACAGCCCTCGACTGTCAGTAGAGCAGTACTGGGTACCTGTAACGTGAGTACCCAAACCATGACCTCACAGCCCTCGACTGTCAGTAGAGCAGTACTGTGTACCTGTAATGTGAGTACCCACATCATGACCTCACAGCCCTCGACTGTCAGTAGAGTAGTACTGTGTACCTGTAACGGAGTACCCAAACCATGACCTCACAGCCCTCGACTGTCAGTAGAGTAGTACTGTGTACCTGTAACGTGAGTACCCAAACCATGACCTCACAGCCCCCTCGACTGTCAGTAGAATACTACTGTGTACCTGTAACGTGAGTACCCACATCATGACCTCACAGCCTCGACTGTCAGTAGAGTAGTACTGTACCTGTAACGTGAGTACCCAAACCATGACCTCACAGCCCTCGACTGTCAGTAGAGCAGTACTGTGTACCTGTAACGGAGTACCCAAACCATGACCTCACAGCCCCCGACTGTCAGTAGGAGTAGCACTGTGTACCTGTAACGTGAGTACCCAAACCATGACCTCACAGCCCTCGACTGTCAGTAGAGTAGTACTGTGTACCTGTAACGTGAGTACCCAAACCATGACCTCACAGCCCTCGACTGTCAGTAGAGTAGTACTGTACCTGTAACGTGAGTACCCAAACCATGACCTCACAGCCCTCGACTGTCAGTAGAGTAGTACTGTGTACCTGTAACGTGGAGTACCCAAACCATGACCTCACAGCCCTCGACTGTCAGTAGAGTAGTACTGTGTACCTGTAACGTGAGTACCCACATCATGACCTCACAGCCCTCGACTGTCAGTAGAGTAGTACTGTGTACCTGTAACGTGAGTACCCAAACCATGACCTCACAGCCCTCGACTGTCAGTAGAGCAGTACTGTGTACCTGTAACGTGAGTACCCAAACCATGACCTCACAGCCCTCGACTGTCAGTAGAATAGTACTGTGTACCTGTAACGTGAGTACCCAAACCATGACCTCACAGCCCTCGACTGTCAGTAGAATAGTACTGTGTACCTGTAACGTGAGTACCCACACCATGACCTCACAGCCCTCGGACTGTCAGTAGAGCAGTACTGTCTACCTGTAACGTGAGTACCCAAACCATGACCTCACAGCCCTCGACTGTCAGTAGAGCAGTACTGTGTACCTGTAACGTGAGTACCCAAACCATGACCTCACAGCCCTCGACTGTCAGTAGAATAGTACTGTGTACCTGTAACGTGAGTACCCACACCATGACCTCACAGCCCTCGACTGTCAGTAGAGCAGTACTGTGTACCTGTAACGTGAGTACCCAAACCATGACCTCACAGCCCTCGACTGTCAGTAGAATAGTACTGTGTACCTGTAACGTGAGTACCCACACCATGACCTCACAGCCTCAACTGTCAGTAGAGCAGTACTGTGTACCTGTAACGTGAGTACCCACACCATGACCTCACAGCCCTCGACTGTCAGTAGAGCAGTACTGTGTACCTGTAACGTGAGTACCCAAACCATGACCTCACAGCTCTCGACTGTCAGTAGAGTAGTACTGTACCTGTAACGTGAGTACCCACATCATGACCTCACAGCCCTCGACTGTCAGTAGAGTAGTACTGTGTACCTGCAACGTGAGTACCCACATCATGACCTCACAGCCCTCGACTGTCCGTAGAGTAGTACTGTGTACCTGTAACGTGAGTACCCAAACCATGACCTCACAGCCCTCGACTGTCAGTAGAATAGTACTGTCTACCTGTAGTTTCATGTTATCCAACACTGTCAGTAGAATAGTAATGTCCAGTTCATGTTATCCAACACTGTCAGTAGAATAGTAATGTCTACCTGTAGTTCATGTTATCCAACACTGTCAGTAGAATAGTAATGTCTACCTGTAGTTCATGTTATCCAACACTATCAGTAGAATAGTAATGTCTACCTGTAGTTCATGTTATCCAACACTGTCAGTAGAATAGTAATGTCTACCTGTAGTTCATGTTATCCAACACTATCAGTAGAATAGTAATGTCTACCTGTAGTTCATGTTATCCAACACTGTCAGTAGAATAGTAATGTCTACCTGTAGTTCATGTTATCCAACACTGTCAGTAGAATAGTAATGTCTACCTGTAGTTCATGTTATCCAACACTGTCAGTAGAATAGTAATGTCTACCTGTAGTTCATGTTATCCAACACTGTCAGTAGAGATAGTAATGTCTACCTGTAGTTCATGTTACATCAACACTATCAGTAGAATAGTAATGTCTACCTGTAGTTCATGTTATCCAACACTATCAGTAGAATAGTACTGTCTACCTGTAGTTCATGTTATTCAACACTATCAGTAGAATAGTACTGTCACTACCCCCCTCCCCTCCCCTAGTCACTACTCTCCCCTCCCCTAGTCACTACTCTCCCTCCCTCCCTAGTCCTTCTCTTCCCTCCCCTCCCCTAGTCACTACTCTTCCCTCCCCTAGTCACTACTCTCCCCCCTCCCCTAGTCACTACTCTTCCCTCCCCCTAGTCACTACTCTCCCTCCCTCCCCCTAGTCACTACTCTCCCCTCCCCTCCCCTCCTTCTCTCCGGCTCCCCTAGTAGCTCTCTCCCTCCCTAGTCACTCTCTCCCCTCCCAGTCCCTTCTCTCCCTCCCCTAGTCCTCTCTCCCCTCCCTAGTCTATACACTCCTCTCCCTCACTCCTCCCCTCTCTCCCCTAGTCACTATATCTCCCTCCCCCTCCCCTAGTCTACTCTCCTCCCCTCCCCTAGTCACTACTCTTCCTCCCCTCCTTCTCTCCCTCCCCTCCCCTCCTCCCTAGTCACTACTCTCCCTCCTAGTCACTCCCCCTCTAGTCACTACTCTCCCTCCCTAGTCACTACTCTCTCTCTCCCCTCCCCCTAGTCACTACTCTCCCTCCCCTAGTCACTACTCTCCCTCTCACTCCGGAGTCACTACTCTCTCCTCCCTAGTCACTACTCTCCCCTCCCCTAGTCACTACTCTCCTCCCCTCCTCCCCCCTCCCTAGTCACTACTCTCCCTCCCTAGTCACTACTCTCCCTCCTAGTCTCTCCCTCCCTAGTCACCTCTCCCACTCTCTCCCTCCCAGTCACTACTCTCCCTCCCTCCCCTGTCTCCTCACTCCCTCCTTTCCCTCCCCTAGTCACTACTATCCCCCCACTCCCCTTGTCACTACTCTTCCCTCACTACTCTCTCCTCCCTAGTCACTACTCTTCCTCTCCCCACTACTCTCCCCTCCCCTAGTCACTACTCTCCCCTCCCCTAGTCACTACTCTCTCTCTCCCTCACTCCCCTAGTCACTACTCTCCCCTCCCCTAGTCACTACTCTCTCCTCCCTAGTCACTACTCTCTCTCTCTCCTCCCTAGTCACTACTCTCCTCTCTTCCTCCCCTAGTCACTACTCTCTCCCTCCCTAGTCACTACTCTCCCTCCCTCCCTAGTCACTACTCTCCCCTCCCCTAGTCACTACTCTCCCCTCCCCTAGTCACTACTCTCCTCCTCCCCTAGTCACTACTCTCCCCTCCCTAGTCACTACTCTCCCCTAGTCACTACTCTCTCCTCCTCCCCTAGTCACTCTCTCCTCTCTCCTCCCCTAGTCACTACTCTCCCCTCCCTAGTCACTACTCTCCTCCTCCCTAGTCACTACTCTCTCCTCCCCTCCCTAGTCACTACTCTCCCTCCCTAGTCACTACTCTCCCTCCTCCCTAGTCACTACTCTCCCTCCTCCCTAGTCACTACTCTCCTCTCTCCTCCCCTAGTCACTACTCTCCCCTCCCTAGTCACTACTCTCTCCCCTCCCCTAGTCACTACTCTCCCTTCCTCTCCCTAGTCACTACTATCCCTCCTCTCCCAGTCACTACTCTCCCCTCCCCTAGTCACTACGCTCCCCTCCCCTCCCCTAGTCACTACTCTCCTCCCCTCCCATAGTCACTACTCTCGCCTCCCCTCCCATAGTCACGAGTTGACAAGGTAAAAATCTGTTGTTCTGCCCCTGAACAAGGCAGTTAACTCACTGTTCCCCGGTAGACCGTCAGTGCAATGAAGAAATTGTTCTTACTGACTTGCCTAGTTAAATAAAGGTAAAATAAAATACATTTTAAAAATTATGCCCAGAGAATGAGGGGGTGTTTGTGACACCCTGAGTCTCCATAACAACAATACAACAAACAACATCCAACCCTGTCATCAACATTTTATAAAAAGACTCTCTTTGGCACCATATTATGGTCTCTTCAACCTGTCATCAATATCATCATCGCTAAAATACACGGTTGTAGGTTTACATACTGACTCATTTCACTCACCCTTCACTCATTTAATTTACAATGTGTAGCTACTAGCTAAGCTAACTGTTTGTCCAGGACTTGAGAACAGGGCTCAGTGTCTGCACTAAGTGCTTGAGCAGCTGCTGTGAATGTCCATTTATCTGTCCTCCACTGTACAGGCAGTCAGGAAGGATTGGGTTCTCCAGAGGCCTGTATGGATTTAAAGCAGAAGGCTGAATGACAGTGCATATACGCTAGCTTCCCAGAGTAAGCATTTAGCATATTAGCTCTATAGCGTTAGCATCATAGACTTTTAGCATAGTAGCTTTTCATTGTTAGCATGTACCATGTTAGCTCTCCAGCATTAGCATCGCTTATTAGCTCTATAGCGTTAGCATCATAGACTTTTAGCATAGTAGCTTTTCATTGTTAGCATGTACCATATTAACTCTCCAGCATTAGCATCGCATATTAGCTCTATAGCGTTAGCATCATAGACTTTTAGCATAGTAGCTTTTCATTGTTAGCATGTACCATATTAACTCTCCAGCATTAGCATCGCATATTAGCTCTATAAGCGTTAGCATCATAGACTTTTAGCATAGTAGCTTTTTCATTGTTAGCATGTACCATATTAATTCTCCAGCATTAGCATCGCATATTAGCTCTGTAGCGTGCAGCACAGTAGCGCTCCGGTGTTAGCATGTAGCATAATTGCCCTCCGGTGGGGCTTCCTGGATGCTCTTACCAAAGATATAGATAGTGACACTGTAGCCCACTATATTGTAGGTTATTATAATAACTTCTTGTATGCTAGCTGCTTCCTCTGCTCCTCTGGCTGTGTTGAGACATCTTTTCCCCAGCTCACCTCTCTAACTCCATCTGTTCCCCAGCTCACCTCTCTAACTCCATCTGTTCCCCAGCTCACCTCTCTAACCCCCATCTGTTCCCCAGCTCACCTCTCTTACTCCATCTGTCCCCCAGTTCACCTCTCTAACTCCATCTGTTCCCCAGCTCACCTCTCTAACTCCATCTGTTCCCCAGCTCACCTCTCTAACTCCATCTGTCCCCCAGTTCACCTCTCTAACTCCATCTGTTCCCCAGCTCACCTCTCTAACTCCATCTGTTCCCCAGCTCACCTCTCTAACTCCATCTGTTCCCCAGCTCACCTCTCTAACTCCATCCGTTCCCCAGCTCACCTCTCTAACTCCCATCTGTTCCCCAGCTCACCTCTTACCCATCTGTTCCCCAGCTCCCTCTCTAACTCCATCTGTTCCCCAGCTCACCTCTCTAACTCCATCTGTTCCCCAGCTCACCTCTCTAGCCCCATCTGTTCCCAGCTCACCTCTCCTAACTCCATCTGTTCCCCCAGCTCACCTCTCTAACTCCATCTGTTCCCAGCTCACCTCTCTAACTCCATCTGTCCCCCAGCTCACCTCTCTAACCCCCATCTGTTCCCCAGCTCACCTCTCTAACCCCCATCAAGTTCCCCCAGCTCACCTCTCTAGCCCCCATCTGTTCCCCAGCTCACCTCTCTAACTCCATCTGTTCCCCAGCTCACCTCTCTAACCCCATCATGTCCCCAGCTCACCTCTCTAACCCCCATCTGTTCCCCAGCTCCCCTCTCTAACCCCA
>NW_027011463.1:0-23956 GCF_036934945.1 Oncorhynchus masou masou | reverse complement strand
GACAGACTCCTCCCCATCTCTTTATTACAGACAGACTTCTCCCCATCTCTTTATTACAGACAGACTTCTCCCCATCTCATTATTACGGACAGACTTCTCCCCATCTCTTTATTACAGACAGACTTCTCCCCATCTCTTTATTACAGACAGACTTCCCCCATCTTTACAACCATTGAATCTATATGTTTTGACCATGACAGTTTTCAATCTAAGGCAGCACTCAAGTAATTTAGTCTCAACTTGTTCAACAGCCACACCATTCATTACCAGATTCAGCTGAGGTCTAGAACTTAAGGAATGATTTGTACCAAATACAACGCTCTTAGTTTTAGAGATGTTCAGGACCAGTTTATTACTGTCAGCAACCCTTTGACTGCAACTCTTTGTTAAGGGTTTCAGTGACTTCATTAGCTGTGGTTGCTAATGCGTATATGGTTGAATCATCAGCATTCATGGACACACAGGCTTTGTTTAATGTCAGCGGCAGGTCATTGGTAAAAATAGAAAAGAGTAGAGGGCCAAGAGAGCTGCCCTGCAGTACACCACTTTACATGTTTGACATTAGAGAAGCTTCCATTAACCTCTTGATGCTATGGGGCGCTATTTCATTTTTGGATGAAAAACGTTCCCGTTTTAAACAAGATATTTTTTCACAATAAGATGCTCGACTATGCATATAATTGATAGCTTTCGAAAGAAAACACTCTGACGTGTCCAGAACTACCAAGATATTTTCTGTGCGTGCCCTAGAACGTGAGCTTCAGGCAAAACCAAGATGAGACGGCATCCAGGAAATGAGCAGGATTTTTGAGGCTCTGTTTTCCATTGTCTCCTTATATGGCTGTGAATGCGAGAGGAGTGAGTCAACCCTTTCTGTCATTTCCCCAAGGTGTCTGCAGCATTGTGACGTATTTGTAGGCAGATCATTGGAAGATTGACCATAAGAGACCACATTTACCAGGTGTCCGCCCGGTGTCCTGCGCCGAAATTGGTGCGCAAAAGTCAGCTGCCAGTATTTTTCCATGGGATTCAGAGAGGAAAGCAAGCTTCCACGAACGATATATCAATGAAGAGATATGTGAAAAAACACCTTGAGGATTGATTCCAAACAACGTTTGCCATGTTTCGGTCGATATTATGTAGTTAATTCGGAAAAAGTTTGACATTGTAGGTGACTGAATTTTCGGTTCGTTTCGGTAGCCAGACGCAATGTAGAAAACGGAACGATTTCTCCTACACACAGATGCTTTCAGGAAAAACTGCGCATTGTGGTATGTAACTGAGAGTCTCCTCATTGAAAACATCAGAAGCTCTTCAAAGGTAAATGATTTTATTTATTTGGTTATCTGGTTTTTGTGAAAATGTTGCGTGCTAAATGCTACTCAAAATGCTATGCTAGCTTTGCATACTCTTACACAAATTAGTCAATTTCTATGGTTCAAAAGCATACTTTGAAAATCTGAGATGACAGTATTGTTAACTTCTTGAAACTCCCCAAACCGGATCCGGGTTTGTGACTAAGCCTCAGGCTCATTAGCATAACGCAACGTTAACGATTTCTGAAAATCGCAAATAAAATTAAAATAATGCGTTTGCTCTCAAGCTTAGCCTTTTCTTAACAACACTGTCATCTCAGATTTTCAAAATATGCTTTTGAACCATAGAAATTGACTAATTTGTGTAAGAGTATGCAAAGCTAGCATAGCATTTTGTGTAGCATGTAGCACGCAACATTTTCACAAAAGCCAGATAACCAAATAAATAAAATCATTTACCTTTGAAGAGCTTCTGATGTTTTCAATGAGGAGACTCCCAGCCACATACCAAATGCGCAGTGTTTCCTGAAAGCGTCTGTGTGTAGGAGAAATCGTTCCGTTTTCTACATTGCGCCTGACTACCGAAGCGAACAGAAAATGCAGTCACCTACAACGTGAAACTTTTTCCGGATTAACTACATAATATCGACCGAAACATGGCAAACGTTGTTTGGAATCAGTCCTCAAGGTGTTTTTTCACATATCTCTTCATTGACATGCAGTTCGTGGAAGCTTGCTTCTCTCTCTGTGCCCCATGGAAAAATACTGGCAGGTGACTTTTGCACGCAACCGGCGCAGGACACTGGCGGACTACGTGGTAAATGTGGTCTCTATGGTCAATCTTCCAACGATCTGCCTACAAATACGTCATAATGCTGCAGACACCTTGGAGAAACGACAGAAAGGGCAGACTCATTCCTCTTGCGTTCACAGCCATATAAAGAGATCATGAAAGACAGAGCCTCAAAAATCCTTGTCATTTCCTGGATGCCAAGTCATCTTGGTTTTGCCTGAAACTCACGTTAAGAGCACGCACAGAGAAGATATTTGTATTTCTGGACACGTCAGAGTGTTTTCCTTCGAACAGTAGCAATTATATGCATAGTCAGCATCTTTTTGTGACAAAATATCTTGTTTAAAACGGGAACGTTTTTCTTCCAAAAATGAAATAGCGCCACCATAAGTGTAAGAGGTTAAGAAAAGGCTAAGCTTGAGAGCAGACGCATTATTTTCATTTTATTTGCGATTTTCAGAAATCGTTAACATTGCGTTATGCTAATGAGCCTGAGGCTTTAGTCACGATCCCGGATCCGGGATAGGGAGTTCCAAGAGGTTAAATAAAACCCTCTGAGTTCAATTAGATAGATAGCTCTGAATCCACGATATGGCAGAGGTTGAAAAGCCATAGCACTTAAGTTTTCTCAACAACAGCTTATGGTCAGTAATATCAAAGGCTGCACTGAAATCTAACAGTACAGCTCCCACAATCTTCTTATTATCAATTTCTTCCAACCAATCCTCAATCATTAGTATCGGTGCAGTACATGTTGAGTTCCCTTCTCTATAAGCATGCCAGAAAGTCTGTTGTTAATTTGTTACCAGATAAAAAGCATTGTATTTGGTCAAATACATTTTTTCCAACCACTATGTAGCTGATGTAGACGAAACCTCACCTATACAATGCTCGTTCTGGACTATGTAGCCCGGGGGACAGAGACAACGGAAGGTGCCGTCCAGGTTCTGGCAGGTTCCAGGAGTGCAGGTCCCGGGGAAGATCATACACTCGTTCACATCTGGAGAAAATGAGGAAACGAGTTGGGAGGATAAATAGTAGGGTAATGTGTGAAACACCAGGTTAAAATATCAGAACTTTAGCGTGGACATGTTTTGAAAATGTTTTATCCATCATACCTTGACATACTCACCTTTGGTTAATGGCAATATTCATTAAGAAACAGCGGGAACAGTTTACAATAACTCTTTAAAAAACACTTGTAAAGGTGACCTCATTGTTAAGTGTTACCAAAAATAGCTTTATCATCCCAATAGGTTGAATAATATTTATTACATTAGAAATATGTTACGAAGCTGAGTACCCCTCATGTTAAAGTAGCCTACCACCGTGAACGACATACAGTAGAGTAGGACAGTTCTTATCTATACAGTAGAGTAGGACAGTTCTTATCTATACCGTAGAGTAGGACAGTTCTTATCTATACAGTATAGTAGGACAGTTCTTATCTATACAGTAGAGTAGGACAGTTCTTATCTATACAGTAGAGTAGGACAGTTTTTATCTATACCGTAGGACAGTTCTTATCTATACAGTAGGGCAGTTCTTATCTATACAGTAGGACAGTTATTATCTATACCGTAGGACAGTTCTTATCTATACCGTAGGACAGTTCTTATCTATACAGTAGAGTAGGACAGTTCTTATCTATACAGTATAGTAGGACAGTTCTTATCCATACAGTAGGACAGCCCTTATCCATACAGTAGGACAGTTCTTATCCATACAGTAGGACAGTTCTTATCTATACAGTAGGGCAGTTCTTATATATACAGTAGGACAGTTCTTATGCATACAGTAGGACAGTTCTTATCCATACAGTAGGACAGTTCTTATCTATACAGTAGGGCAGTTCTTATATATACAGTAGGGCAGTTCTTATATATACAGTAGGACAGTTCTTATCCATACAGTAGGACAGCTCTTATCCATACAGTAGGACAGTTCTTATCCATACAGTAGGACAGTTCTTATCTATACAGTAGGACAGTTATTATCTATACCGTAGAGTAGGACAGTTCTTATCTATACAGTATAGTAGGACAGTTCTTATCTATACAGTAGAGTAGGACAGTTCTTATCTATACAGTAGAGTAGGACAGTTTTTATCTATACCGTAGGACAGTTCTTATCTATACAGTAGGGCAGTTCTTATCTATACAGTAGGACAGTTATTATCTATACCGTAGGACAGTTCTTATCTATACCGTAGGACAGTTCTTATCTATACAGTAGAGTAGGACAGTTCTTATCTATACAGTATAGTAGGACAGTTCTTATCCATACAGTAGGACAGCCCTTATCCATACAGTAGGACAGTTCTTATCCATACAGTAGGACAGTTCTTATCTATACAGTAGGGCAGTTCTTATATATACAGTAGGACAGTTCTTATGCATACAGTAGGACAGTTCTTATCCATACAGTAGGACAGTTCTTATCTATACAGTAGGGCAGTTCTTATATATACAGTAGGGCAGTTCTTATATATACAGTAGGACAGTTCTTATCCATACAGTAGGACAGCTCTTATCCATACAGTAGGACAGTTCTTATCCATACAGTAGGACAGTTCTTATCTATACAGTAGGACAGTTATTATCTATACCGTAGGACAGTTCTTATCTATACCGTAGGACAGTTCTTATCTATACAGTAGAGTAGGACAGTTCTTATCTATACAGTATAGTAGGACAGTTCTTATCCATACAGTAGGACAGCTCTTATCCATACAGTAGGACAGTTCTTATCCATACAGTAGGACAGTTCTTATCTATACAGTAGGGCAGTTCTTATCTATACAGTAGGACAGTTTTTATCCATACAGTAGGACAGTTTTTATCCATACAGTAGGACAGTTCTTATCCATACAGTAGGACAGTTCTTATCTATACAGTAGGACAGTTCTTATCCATACAGTAGGACAGTTTTTATCTATACAGTATGACAGATCTTATCTATACAGTATAGTAGGACAGTTCTTATCTATACAGTAGAGTAGGACAATTCTTATCTATACAGTAGAGTAGGGCAGTTCTTATCTATACAGTAGAGAAGGACAGTTCTTATCTATACAGTATAGTAGGACAGTTCTTATCTATACAGTAGAGTAGGACAGATCTTATCTATACAGTATAGTAGGACAGTTCTTATCTATACAGTATAGTAGGACAGTTATTATCTATACAGTAGGGTAGGACAGTTCTTATCTATACAGTAGGACAGTTTTATCTATACAGTAGGACAGTTCTTATCTATACAGTAGAGTATGACAGTTCTTATCTATACAGTAGGACAGTTCTTATCTATACAGTATAGTAGGACAGTTCTTATCTATACAGTATAGTAGGACAGTTCTTATCTATACAGTAGGACAGTTCTTATCTATACAGTATAGTAGGACAGTTCTTATCTATACAGTAGGGTAGGACAGTTCTTATCTATACAGTAGGACAGTTCTTATCTATACAGTAGGACAGTTCTTATCTATACAGTAGGACAGTTCTTATCTATACAGTAGGACAGTTCTTATCTATACAGTAGGACAGTTTTATCTATACAGTAGGACAGTTCTTATCTACACAGTAGGACAGTTCTTATTTATACAGTAGGACAGTTCTTATCTATACAGTAGAGTAGGACAGTTCTTATCTATACAGTAGAGTAGGACAGTTCTTATCTATACAGTAGAGTAGGACAGTTTTTATCTATACCGTAGGACAGTTCTTATCTATACAGTAGGGCAGTTCTTATCTATACAGTAGGACAGTTATTATCTATACCGTAGGACAGTTCTTATCTATACCGTAGGACAGTTCTTATCTATACAGTAGAGTAGGACAGTTCTTATCTATACAGTATAGTAGGACAGTTCTTATCCATACAGTAGGACAGCCTTATCCATACAGTAGGACAGTTCTTATCCATACAGTAGGACAGTTCTTATCTATACAGTAGGGCAGTTCTTATATATACAGTAGGACAGTTCTTATGCATACAGTAGGACAGTTCTTATCCATACAGTAGGACAGTTCTCTATCTATACAGTAGGGCAGTTCTTATATATACAGTAGGGCAGTTCTTATATATACAGTAGGACAGTTCTTATCCATACAGTAGGACAGCTCTTATCCATACAGTAGGACAGTTCTTATCCATACAGTAGGACAGTTCTTATCTATACAGTAGGGACAGTTATTATCTATACCGTAGAGTAGACAGTTCTTATCTATACAGTATAGTAGGACAGTTCTTATCTATACAGTAGAGTAGGACAGTTCTTATCTATACAGTAGAGAGGACAGTTTTTATCTATACCGTAGGACAGTTCTTATCTATACAGTAGGGCAGTTCTTATCTATACAGTAGGACAGTTATTATCTATACCGTAGGACAGTTCTTATCTATACCGTAGACAGTTCTTATCTATACAGTAGAGTAGGACAGTTCTTATCTATACAGTATAGTAGGACAGTTCTTATCCATACAGTAGGACAGCCCTTATCCATACAGTAGGACAGTTCTTATCCATACAGTAGGACAGTTCTTATCTATACAGTAGGGCAGTTCTTATATATACAGTAGGACAGTTCTTATGCATACAGTAGGACAGTTCTATCCATACAGTAGGACAGTTTCATCTATACAGTAGGGCAGTTCTTATATATACAGTAGGGCAGTTCTTATATATACAGTAGGACAGTTCTTATCCATACAGTAGGACAGCTCTTATCCATACAGTAGGACAGTTCTTATCCATACAGTAGGACAGTTCTTATCTATACAGGACAGTTATTATCTATACCGTAGGACAGTTCTTATCTATACCGTAGGACAGTTCTTATCTATACAGTAGAGTAGGACAGTTCTTATCTATACAGTATAGTAGGACAGTTCTTATCCATACAGTAGGACAGCTCTTATCCATACAGTAGGACAGTTCTATCCATACAGTAGGACAGTTCTCTTATCTATACAGTAGGGCAGTTCTTATCTATACAGTAGGACAGTTTTTATCCATACAGTAGGACAGTTTTTATCCATACAGTAGGACAGTTCTTATCCATACAGTAGGACAGTTCTTATCCATAACAGTAGGACAGTTCTTATCCATACAGTAGGACAGTTCTTATCTATACAGTAGGACAGTTCTTATCCATACAGTAGACAGTTTTTATCTATACAGTATGACAGATCTTATCTATACAGTATAGTAGGACAGTTCTTATCTATACAGTAGAGTAGGACAATTCTATCTATACAGTAGAGTAGGGCAGTTCTTATCTATACAGTAGAGAAGGACATGTTCTTATCTATACAGTATAGTAGGACAGTTCTTATCTATACAGTAGAGTAGGACAGATCTATCTATACAGTATAGTAGGACAGTTCTTATCTATACAGTATAGTAGGACAGTTATTATCTATACAGTAGGGTAGACAGTTCTTATCTATACAGTAGGACAGTTTTATCTATACAGTAGGACAGTTCTTATCTATACAGTAGAGTATGACAGTTCTTATCTATACAGTAGGACAGTTCTTATCTATACAGTATAGTAGGACAGTTCTTATCTATACAGTATAGTAGGACAGTTCTTATCTATACAGTAGGACAGTTCTTATCTATACAGTATAGTAGGACAGTTCTTATCTATACAGTAGGGTAGGACAGTTCTTATCTATACAGTAGGACAGTTCTTATCTATACAGTAGGACAGTTCTTATCTATACAGTAGGACAGTTCTTATCTATACAGTAGGACAGTTTTTATCTATACAGTAGGACAGTTCTTATCTACACAGTAGGACAGTTCTTATTTATACAGTAGGACAGTTCTTATCTATACAGTAGAGTAGGACAGTTCTTATCTATACCGTAGAGTAGGATGTTCTTATCTATACAGTATAGTAGGACAGTTCTTATCTATACAGCAGAGTAGGACAGTTCTATCTATACAGTAGAGCAGGACAGTTTTTATCTATACCGTAGAAGACAGTTCTTATCTATACAGTAGGACCGTTCTTATCTATACAGTAGGACCGTTCTTATCTATACAGTAGACAGTTCTAATCTATATAGTAGGACAGTTCTTATCTATACAGTAGGACAGTTCTAATCTATACAGTAGGACCGTTCTTATCTATACAGTAGGACCGTTCTATCTATACAGTAGGACAGTTCTTATCTGCACAGTAGGATAGTTCTTATCTATACAGTAGGACAGATCTTATCCATACAGTAGAGTAGGACAGTTCTATCTATACAGTAGGACAGTTCTTATCTATACAGTAGGACAGTTCTAATCTATACAGTAGGACAGTTTTTATCCATACAGTAGGACAGTTCTTATCTATACAGTAGGGCAGTTCTTATCTATACAGTAGGACAGTTATTATCTATACCGTAGGACAGTTCTTATCTATACCGTAGACAGTTCTTATCTATACAGTAGAGTAGACAGTTCTTATCTATACAGTATAGTAGGACAGTTCTTATCCATACAGTAGGACAGCCCTTATCCATACAGTAGGACAGTTCTTATCCATACAGTAGGACAGTTCTTATCTATACAGTAGGGCAGTTCTTATATATACAGTAGGACAGTTCTTATGCATACAGTAGGACAGTTCTTATCCATACAGTAGGACAGTTCTTATCTATACAGTAGGGCAGTTCTTATATATACAGTAGGGCAGTTCTTATATATACAGTAGGACAGTTCTTATCCATACAGTAGGACAGCTCTTATCCATACAGTAGACAGTTCTTATCCATACAGTAGGACAGTTCTTATCTATACAGTAGGACAGTTATTATCTATACCGCAGAGTAGGACAGTTCTTATCTATACAGTATAGTAGGACAGTTCTTATCTATACAGTAGAGTAGGACAGTTCTTATCTATACAGTAGAGTAGGACAGTTTTTATCTATACCGTAGGACAGTTCTTATCTATACAGTAGGGCAGTTCTTATCTATACAGTAGGACAGTTATTATCTATACCGTAGGACAGTGTCCCCTATCTATACCGTAGGACAGTTCTTATCTATGTACAGTAGAGTAGGACAGTTCTTATCTATACAGTATAGTAGGACAGTTCTTATCCATACAGTAGGACAGCCTTATCCATACAGTAGGACAGTTCTTATCCATACAGTAGGACAGTTCTTATCTATACAGTAGGGCAGTTCTTATATATACAGTAGGACAGTTCTGGTGCATACAGTAGGACAGTTCTTATCCATACAGTAGGACAGTTCTTATCTATACAGTAGGGCAGTTCTTATATATACAGTAGGGCAGTTCTTATATATACAGTAGGACAAGTTCTTATCCATACAGTAGATTGTGCCTTTATCCATACAGTAGGACAGTTCTTATCCATACAGTAGGACAGTTCTTATCTATACAGTAGGACAGTTATTATCTATACCGTAGGACAGTTCTTATCTATACCGTAGGATGTTCTTATCTATACAGTAGAGTAGGACAGTTCTTATCTATACAGTATAGTAGGACAGTTCTTATCCATACAGTAGGACAGCCTTATCCATACAGTAGGACAGTTCTTATCCATACAGTAGGACAGTTCTTATCTTATACAGTAGGCAGTTCTTATCTATACAGTAGGACAGTTTTTATCCATACAGTAGGACAGTTTTTATCCATACAGTAGGATAGTTCTTATCCATACAGTAGGACAGTTCTTATCCATACAGTAGGACAGTTCTTATCTATACAGTAGGACAGTTCTTATCCATACAGTAGGACAGTTTTTTATCTATACAGTATGACAGACTTTATCTATACAGTATAGTAGGACAGTTCTTATCTATACAGTAGAGTAGGACAATTCTTATCTATACAGTAGAGTAGGGCAGTTCTTATCTATACAGTAGAGAAGGACAGTTCTATCTATACAGTATAGTAGGACAGTTCTTATCTATACAGTAGAGTAGATAGATCTTATCTATACAGTATAGTAGGACAGTTCTTATCTATACAGTATAGTAGGACAGTTATTATCTATACAGTAGGGTAGGACAGTTCTTATCTATACAGTAGGACAGTTTTATCTATACAGTAGGACAGTTCTTATCTATACAGTAGAGTATGACAGTTCTTATCTATACAGTAGGACAGTTCTTATCTATACAGTATAGTAGGACAGTCCTTATCTATACAGTATAGTAGGACAGTTCTTATCTATACAGTAGGACAGTTCTTATCTATACAGTATAGTAGGACAGTTCTTATCTATACAGTAGGGTAGGACAGTTCTTATCTATACAGTAGGACAGTCTTATCTATACAGTAGGACAGTTCTTTATCTATACAGTAGGACAGTTCTTATCTATACAGTAGGACAGTTCTTATCTATACAGCAGGACAGTTTTATCTATACAGTAGGACAGTTCTATCTACACAGTAGGACAAACCTTAGTTTATACAGTAGGACAGTTCTATCTATACAGTAGAGTAGGACAGTTCTTATCTATACCCCGTAGAGTAGGACAGTTCTTATCTATACAGTATAGTAGGACAGTTCTGCACTATACAGTAGAGTAGGACAGTTCTTATCTATACAGTAGAGTAGGACAGTTTTTATCTATACCGTAGGACAGTTCTTATCTATACAGTAGGACCGTTCTTATCTATACAGTAGGACCGTTCTTATCTATACAGTAGGACAGTTCTAATCTATATAGTAGGACAGTTCTTATCTATACAGTAGGACAGTTCTAATCTATACAGTAGGACCGTTCTTATCTATACAGTAGGACCGTTCTTATCTATACAGTAGGACAGTTCTTATCTGCACAGTAGGATAGTTCTTATCTATACAGTAGGACAGATCTTATCCATACAGTAGAGTAGGACAGTTCTTATCTATACAGTAGGACAGTTCTTATCTATACAGTAGGACAGTTCTAATCTATACAGTAGGACAGTTCTAATCTATACAGTAGGACAGTTCTTATCTATACAGTAGAGTAGGACAGTTCTTATCCATACAGTATAGTAGGACAGTTCTTATCTGCACAGTAGGATAGTTCTTATCTATACAGTAGGACAGATCTTATCCATACAGTAGAGTAGGACAGTTCTTACCCATACAATTCTTGGCATCAGGGGTTAGCTTGTAGCCCTCCTCACACAGACATTGGAAGGAGCCCACACTGTTGATACACTGGCCTTTCCTGCACAGCGTGCCAAAGGATGTCTGACACTCATCAATATCTGCCAGCCACAACACAACACAGCACATCAATACAACAGTGAATACAAGTTATATTCCAAAAAGAGAAGTTGATGCTCTTCAGGTAGCAGGTTTATTTCTAAAGACATTTATTTTTATTTTTATGTATATGTCATAAAGTATTTATTTTTGGGTGTAAAACCTCAAAGGACAAGGCCTAGAACAGGGGGGGGGGCAGGAAAATCTTCCTTGGTAGAAAGAAATGATTAGATGAACCAGGGGACAGTGGTGCTCACCCATGCAGTCGTTGTGGTGTGAGAACTCAAACCCGGTGTGGCACAGACAGTTGAAGGAGCCCACTGTGTTCTTGCAGGTTCCGTTGCGACAAGGCAACCGGTCGCACTCATCAACATCTGGAGACAGGTACGACTAAAATGATAATGTTGTAACACTACAAGATATTTCTAAGGGCAGAAACACTTCAGGACAACCGCAATATTCCAAAACAGAAGGTGAAAATGGTATTCGGAATGGTCTCCACTTTGAGATTGATTACACCGGCCTCCATTGAAAGTGAGAGCCTGAAGTGTTTTCTAGAAGGTTCTCACCCGTGCACATCTTGCGGTTGGGCGTAGCCTTGAAGCCGTGGTGGCACCTGCACTCGTAACCCCCCTGGATGTCCACACACTCGCCATGGCTACACACGTTGGTGATCTCCAGACACTCGTTGCGGTCTTCCCAACGGTAGGAGGAGGAGAAGAGAGAGAGAGAGAGAGAGAGAGAGAGAGAGAGAGAGAGAGAGAGAGAGAGAGAGAGAGATAAGACCAGGTCAAACCACAGGGCGCATTAAGTAATCCTCCAGATAAGACCAGGTCAAGCCCACAGGGCGCATTAGGTAATCCTCCAGATAAGACCAGGTCAAGCCCACAGGGCGCATTAGGTAATCCTCCAGATAAGACCAGGTCAAGCCCACAGGGCGCATTAGGTAATCCTCCAGATAAGACCAGGTCAAGCCCACAGGGTGCATTAGGTAATCCTCCAGATAAGACCAGGTCAAGGCCACAGGGTGCATAGGGTAATCCTCCAGATAAGACCAGGTCAAGCCCACAGGGCGCATTAGGTAATCCTCCAGATAAGACCAGGTCAAGCCCACAGGGCGCATTAGGTAATCCTCCAGATAAGACCAGGTCAAGGCCACAGGGTGCATTAGGTAATCCTCCAGATAAGACCAGGTCAAGCCCACAGGGTGCATTAGGTAGTCCTCCAGATAAGACCAGGTCAAGCCCACAGGGTGCATTAGGTAATCCTCCAGACATGCAGCTAAGTGCTCTTTTACAAGGCAGAGCCCCGGGCCTGCCAAGGATCACACTGGGGCGAGACATTGGGTAAATATGGTGTTGGCGGTCGCTGCCTGTCCACAGTGCATCTGGACTTTAGCAGCAAAAGGCTACAGCTGGTCTGATAGGTCACACCAGGACAAAGACACACTGGTGAGAATCACTTTCATTTACATCCCAATTGTGACCCTATTCCCTACATAGTGCACTACTTTTGACCAGAGCCCTATGAGCCCTGGTCAGTGCACATATGTAGGGAATAGGGTACATGAGGGATGTAGCATGTGTGGGATTTGTGAGGAGTGTCTGTCGTCTCACCGATGCAGGCTCCTATGGGGGAGAGATTGAAGCCCTCTGAGCATTCACAGCGGTAGCTCCCAGGGCTGTTGATACAGTCAGCGTTCCTCTGGCACAGGTTCTCCACACTGCTACATTCATCGATGTCTGGAACACACACACACACACACACACAGACGGACGCAAGTACGCAAGCACACACACCCAAACACATGCACACACACACAACACAAAACCAGATTAAGATAGCAATTATACAGGTAGCCAGAGCAGCATGAATGATCAGAGGCAGTTAGATGAACAGGGAGAGAGACACAAACACAGATCACAGACAGACAGACAGATCACAGACTGACAAATCACAGACAGATCACAGACTGACAGATCACAGACTGACAGACAGACAGATCACAGACAGATCACAGACAGATCACAGACAGATCACAGACAGACAGACAGATCACAGACAGACAGACAGACAGACAGACAGACAGACAGACAGATCACAGACAGACAGACATACAGATCACAGACAGACAGACAGACAGACAGACAGACAGACAGACAGACAGACAGACAGACAGACAGGACAGATCACAGACAGACAGACCGATCACAGACAGACAGACAGACAGACAGACAGACAGAGACAGACAGACATACAGATCACAGACAGACAGACAGACAGACAGACAGACAGGACAGGACAGATCACAGACAGACAGACAGACAGACAGATCAAATACAGACAAACAGACAGACAGATCACAGAGAGAGAAACAGACAGATCACAGACAGAGAAACAGACTGACAGACAGAGAGAGAGAGAGAGAGAGAGAGAGAGAGAAACTGACAGACAGACAGACAGAGAGAGAGAGAAACTGACAGACAGACAGACAGACAGAGAGAGAGAGAGAGAAACTGACAGACAGACAGAGACAGAGAGAGAGAGAAACTGACAGACAGACAAAGTGTGTTTCAAGTCGGAATAAAATGATTGGTACTCTAGGACTGAATTATAGTAGTTTCACATTAAATACCTTACAAAAATGATTGAAGAGGACAAATATAGATATGAAATAAAAACAGAAAGGGTTGGATTAAAATAGAAACGGCTTATGACTACAGTTAAACTTGTAACGCCAAACTGAAGAAATCCATAGGAGAGAAGAATTTGGATTCCACAACCCCCCCTCCACACAAAAAATAATCTGGATCGCGTTTAAAATCTCTCTAAAACGCCAAAAATACATTTCCCAGAATGAAGGGGGAAAAAGAGAAGGTGATGTCGGCCATGCTAAACAGTGAAGCAGCAGAATCTAATTAGGACCCGGTGCACAAGGCCACGTTCACGCCATTGTTACGCGAGCGTTCCTCGGAAACGTGTTACATTTTGTCAAAGCGTCACGTTCTCACTGAAATACACCCTTTATGTCTGATTGGTTTGATTTCACACATTACACATATCCCCCCTTTACATTTAAACATTTAAACTTACTTAAGACACTGACTTAAAATAAACCCTTTTGAATGACGAGTTTTCCTTTAGCCCTCTCCATGTCTCTGCACAATCACATTTCTTTCTCTTTGGAGATTTTGAGTCCAACTTCCAGTCCAATAAAGACCTATAATTGGTTTGCTGTGTATTTTTCCTTGGTTAGAGTCTAACCACTAGCAGTTAGTGCGCAAGAACTCTCCCTCTTGTGGTCACCACACACATTGTGGTCAGACATGAAAGAGGAGCCTCAGTCGGGCTCCCCTGACTTCCACGGTCGGGAGGTCGACCACATTGTGACCGCGGACCGTTCCGAGGGGAGATATTGTGTTGCCGGGCAGACCAATAGAGCCTAACGCAGATTGACAGTGTATGTGGCCCCGGGGCTCGGAGTAAAAAAGACAGAACGAGAAAGACAGAAGACTAAAAATTAGAGAGGAGGATGAGGAGGAGGAGGAGGGGGAGGGGAAGAGGGGGGACACCATTGGGCGCTACACAAAAACTGTAATGGGATACCGGTCTGAACTGTTACCTCTATCAACCCCCACTATCATACACACTGCTGGAGTGACATTCTACTGTTAAATCTAGTAACCTCCACTATCAAACTGAATACAAATTCAACTCTGGCAGAACCAAAAACAACATAAAAGTTCATGAGAAAAAGAGAAGCACAGCTATAGTCGTACCTGACGTTACATCAGGTGTTTCTATAGTCGTACCTGACGTTACATCAGGTGTTTCTATAGTCGTACCTGACGTTACAGCAGGTGTTTCTATAGTCGTACCTGACGTTACAGCAGGTGTTTCTATAGTCGTACCTGACGTTATAGCAGGTGTTTCTATAGTCCTACCTGACGTTACAGTAGGTGTTTCTATAGTCGTACCTGACGTTACATCAGGTGTTTCTATAGTCCTACCTGACGTTACAGCAGGTGTTTCTATAGTCGTACCTGACGTTACAGCAGGTGTTTCTATAGTCCTACCTTACGTTACAGCAGGTGTTTCTATAGTCGTACCTGACGTTACAGCAGGTCTTTCTATAGTCGTACCTGACGTTACAGCAGGTGTTTCTATAGTCGTACCTGACGTTACATCAGGTGTTTCTATAGTCCTACCTGACATTACAGCAGGTGTTTCTATAGTCCTACCTGACGTTACAGCAGGTGTTTCTATAGTCCTACCTTACGTTACAGCAGGTGTTTCTATAGTCGTAACTGACGTTACAGCAGGTCTTTCTATAGTCGTACCTGACGTTACAGCAGGTGTTTCTATAGTCGTACCTGACGTTACATCAGGTGTTTCTATAGTCCTACCTGACATTACAGCAGGTGTTTCTATAGTCCTACCTGACGTTACAGCAGGTGTTTCTATAGTCGTACCTGAAGTTACATCAGGTGTTTCTATAGTCGTACCTGACGTTACAGCAGGTGTTTCTATAGTCGTACCTGACGTTACATCAGGTGTTTCTATAGTCGTACCTGACGTTACAGCAGGTGTTTCTATAGTCCTACCTGACGTTACAGCAGGTGTTTCTATAGTCGTACCTGACGTTACAGCAGGTGTTTCTATAGTCGTATCTGACGTTACATCAGGTGTTTCTATAGTCGTACCTGACGTTACAGCAGGTGTTTCTATAGTCCTACCTGACGTTACAGCAGGTGTTTCTATAGTCGTACCTGACGTTACAGCAGGTGTTTCTATAGTCCTACCTTACGTTACAGCAGGTGTTTCTATAGTCGTACCTGACGTTACAGCAGGTGTTTCTATAGTCGTACCTGACGTTACATCAGGTGTTTCTATAGTCGTACCTGACGTTACATCAGGTGTTTCTATAGTCGTACCTGACGTTACAGCAGGTGTTTCTATAGTCCTACCTGACGTTACAGCAGGTGTTTCTATAGTCGTACCTGACGTTACAGCAGGTGTTTCTATGAGTCGTATCTGGCGTTACATCAGGTGTTTCTATAGTCGTACCTGGCGTTACAGCAGGTGTTTCTATAGTCGTACCTGACGTTACAGCAGGTGTTTCTATAGTCGTACCTGACGTTACATCAGGTGTTTCTATAGTCCTACCTGACGTTACAGCAGGTGTTTCTATAGTCCTACCTGGCGTTACAGCAGGTGTTTCTATAGTCGTACCTGACGTTACATCAGGTGTTTCTATAGTCCTACCTGTCCTTACATCAGGTGTTTCTATAAGTCGTACCTGAGCGTTACAGCAGGTGTTTCTATAGTCGTACCTGACGTTACATCAGGTGTTTCTATAGTCGTACCTGACGTTACATCAGGTGTTTCTATAGTCCTACCTGACGTTACAGCAGGTGTTTCTATAGTCCTACCTGACGTTACATCAGGTGTTTCTATAGTCCTACCTGGCGTTACATCAGGTGTTTCTATAGTCGTACCTGATGTTACAGCAGGTGTTTCTATAGTCGTACTCGACGTTACAGCAGGTGTTTCTATGAGTCGTACCCGGCGTTACAGCAGGTGTTTCTATAGTCGTACCTGACGTTACAGCAGGTGTTTCTATAGTCGTACCTGGCGTTACAGCAGGTGTTTCTATAGTCCTACCTGACGTTACAGCAGGTGTTTCTATAGTCGTACCTGACGTTACAGCAGGTGTTTCTATAGTCGTACCTGACGTTACAGCAGGTGTTTCTATAGTGGTACCTGGCGTTACAGCAGGTGTTTCTATAGTCCTACCTGACGTTACAGCAGGTGTTTCTATAGTCGTACCTGGCGTTACATCAGGTGTTTCTATAGTCGTACCTGACGTTACATCAGGTGTTTCTATAGTCGTACCCGACGTTACATCAGGTGTTTCTATAGTCGTACCTGACGTTACAGCAGGTGTTTCTATGAGTCGTACCCGACGTTACATCAGGTGTTTCTATGAGTCGTACCTGATGTTACATCAGGTGTTACTATAGTCGTACCTGACGTTACATCAGGTGTTACTATAGTCGTACCTGACGTTACAGCAGGTGTTTCTATAGTCGTACCTGAGCGTTACAGCAGGTGTTTCTATAGTCCTACCTGACGTTACAGCAGGTGTTTCTATGAGTCGTACCTGATGTTACAGCAGGTGTTTCTATAGTCGTACCTGACGTTACAGCAGGTGTTTCTATAGTCGTACCTGATGTTACAGCAGGTGTTTCTATAGTCGTACCTGACGTTACAGCAGGTGTTTCTATAGTCGTACCTGATGTTACAGCAGGTGTTTCTATAGTCCTACCTGACGTTACAGCAGGTGTTTCTATAGTCGTACCTGACGTTACATCAGGTGTTTCTATAGTCCTACCTGACGTTACATCAGGTGTTTCTATAGTCGTACCTGACGTTACAGCAGGTGTTTCTATAGTCCTACCTGAGCGTTACAGCAGGTGTTTCTATAGTCCTACCTGGCGTTACAGCAGGTGTTTCTATAGTCCTACCTGACGTTACAGCAGGTGTTTCTATAGTCCTACCTGACGTTACAGCAGGTGTTTCTATAGTCCTACCTGACGTTACAGCAGGTGTTTCTATAGTCCTACCTGGCGTTACAGCAGGTGTTTCTATAGTCCTACCTGACGTTACAGCAGGTGTTTCTATAGTCGTACCTGGCGTTACAGCAGGTGTTTCTATAGTCGTACCCGGCGTTACAGCAGGTGTTTCTATAGATCGTACCTGACGTTACATCAGGTGTTTCTATAGTCGTACCCGAACGTTACATCAGGTGTTTCTATAGTCGTACCCGACGTTACAGCAGGTGTTTCTATAGTCGTACCTGGCGTTACAGCAGGTGTTTCTATAGTCGTACCTGACGTTACATCAGGTGTTTCTATAGTCGTACCTGATGTTACATCAGGTGTTACTATAGTCGTACCTGACGTTACAGCAGGTGTTTCTATGAGTCGTACCTGGCGTTACAGCAGGTGTTTCTATAGTCGTACCTGATGTTACAGCAGGTGTTTCTATAGTCGTACCTGATGTTACAGCAGGTGTTTCTATAGTCGTACCTGATGTTACAGCAGGTGTTTCTATAGTCGTACCTGATGTTACAGCAGGTGTTTCTATAGTCGTACCTGACGTTACGTGTAGGTGTTTCATAGTCGTACCTGACGTTACAGCAGGTGTTCTATAGTCCTACCTGACGTTACAGCAGGTGTTTCTATAGTCGTACCTGACGTTACAGCAGGTGTTTCTATAGTGGTACCTGACGCTACATCAGGTGTTTCTATAGTGGTCTTGACGTTAAGGTAGGTGTTTCTATAGTCGCACTGACGCTACAGCAGGTGTTTCTATAGTCGCATTCCGACGCTACAGCAAGTGTTTCTATAGTCCTACCTGACGCTACAGCAGGTGTTTCATAGTCGCATTCCATCATACAGGTGTTTCTATAAATGCATCTGACGCAGCAGGTGTTTCTATAGTCGCATTCTTGATGTTACAGCAGGTGTTTATAGTCGCGGCCTGATGTTACAGCAGGTGTTTCTATAGTCGTACCTGACGTTACATCAGGTGTTTCTATAGTGTTGACGTTTCATCAGGTGTTTCTATAGTCCTACCTGATGTTACAGCAGGTGTTTCTATAGTCCTACCTGATGTTACAGCAGGTGTTTCTATAGTGTACCTGTTACAGCAGGTGTTTCTTCAGCTATAGTAGTAACTTTAGCGACTGGAAATGTCTTTAACGCTACAATCAATATCAGAAGTATGGACTGAATGTTTCCTCAACGTTACCTTCACAGATGATCAGCAGGTCGTTGTAGTTGGAAGCCTGTGACACTCGCAGCGGAAGCTCCCTATCTGGTTGATACAGACCCCGCTAGCACAGATACCTGGAATTTCTCTGCACTCATTAATATCTGAAACAGGAAGCAAACCGAATTTTAACAAATCTGTCATATCTTTACTTAAAGTTAAGTCACACTGTCGATGGTTCTTACACTTACACGTACCTGAAGAGACAGATGCATGTACTGTGTGACATAACTGTTTTTATTTTTTTTAAAGTGCACTTTTTCTCCCCAATTTCTGTGGTATCCAATTGGTAGTTACAGCCTTGTCTCATCGCTGCAACTCCCTGTACAGACGAGAGAGAGAGAGAGAGAGAGAGAGACGAATCGCGGTGAGCCAAAAGGCCCTCCCGAAACACAACCCAACCAAGCCGCACTGCTTCTGACACAATGCCCACTTGACCCATAAGCCAACTGCACCAATGTGTCGGAGGAAACACCGTACACCTGGAGACTGTGTTAGTATGCACTGTGCCCGCCCGCCACAGAGCTCTTAGTGAGCAATGGGACAAGGACATCCTGCCGGCCAAACCTCTAACCCGACGACGCTGGGCCACTCAGGCACACTTCCCATGGGTCTCCTGGTCACGGCCGGCTGCGACAGAGCCTGGACTCGAACCCAGAATCTCTAATGGCACAGCTTAGCACTGTGTTGCAGTGCCTTAGACCACTGCGCCACTGAGACCCCACATATCTCTTAGGACCAGAAGTGAACGTGGTTCATGTAAAAAGGATGCTGTAAGCTGACTAAGTACAGAATAGGTATGTCTCACTCACTGCTTTCCCAGCTTCAATATCCAGTTTGAAGCCAGGGATGATGTGTTTCCACAAAGTGTCTTATAGCCTACCTGGAAAGCAAAGCCATTCAAAACACTTTTTTACCATGAATAATGCTGTATCTGAGTGTGTGTCTGTGTGTGTGTGTGTGTGTGTATACGTGCATTCGTGTGCTACTGACCAGTGCCGGGGTTGGGCAGGCTTCGCAGGGCTTGTTCCAGGCCTTGCCCACGTTGGAGGCACAGCAGCAGATCTTGTGGGTGAGGTTGAAGGGCAGCTCGTTCTCACACGCAGCCGTTGAAGTTCCTGTGGCACAGGCTCTTCATGTCTGGGAACAAAGGAACACGGTGGCAGTAGAAGGTCAGTTGACCAGTAGATGGTTGTGGTTAAGATAGATTTGATTATGGTTTTAATAATGTAACGATGTGCCATATGTGATGTGTGGTTGTTTCACCTATCTATTTATATGAATGCACTGATTGTAAAGTCGCCCTGATAAGAGCTGCCTGCTAAATGACAGAAACGTCCATGTAATAATAAAATAAAAAGTAGGTCACATTAATGAATGAGTTTCTGTCTACCAACATCTAATGTTGTGTACCTTAGCAGCTTCTGTCTACATCTAACATCTATTGTTGTGTACCTTAGCAGCTTCTGTCTACTCAACATCTATTGTTGTGTACCTTAGCAGCTTCTGTCTACCAACATCTACTGTTGTGTACCTTAGCAGCTTCTGTCTACCAACATCTACTGTTGTGTACCTTAGCAGCTTCTGTCTACCAACATCTATTGTTGTGTACCTTAGCAGCTTCTGTCTACTAACATCTACTGTTGTGTACCTTAAAGAAGCTTCTGTCTACTAACATCTACTGTTGTGTACCTAGCAGCTTCTGTCTCACTAACATTTACTGTTGTGTACCTTAGCAGCTTCTGTCTACCAACATCTACTGTTGTGTACCTTAGCAGCTTCTGTCTACCAACATCTATTGTTGTGTACCTTAGCAGCTTCTGTCTACCAACATCTACTGTTGTGTACCTTAGCAGCTTCTGTCTACCAACATCTACTGTGGTGTACCTTAGCAGCACTTCCTTCCTCCTTTTTATCTACTCTTTTAAATGTTTTTAATACTTTGGGTGTTTTCTCTAGCCGGGACTGGAGGGCCAGGTGGGCGGGGCTTGAACTTTGGGGACTATACCAGGAATGCTCAATCAACCACAGGTACAGTGTTTGAAATGATTTCAAAATAATATAATAATATACGCCATTTAGCAGGACGTTTTATCCATACCCGCATACATTTTACATACGGGGTGGTCCTGAGAATCAAACCCATTATCCGGGTGTTGCAAGCCCCATGTCCTACAAACTGAGCCTTCAGAAGGCCAAAAATAGTATTTAAACCCAGGTCTGAGTGTACAGAACACATGACTGTGAGTCACTTTGGATAAATGCGTCCGCTCACTGAAATACTATATTATTCTTATTTATACGTTGTGTAATGAAGCACTCACCCATGCAGTTGTTTCCGCTGATCTGCATGTAATCCTGTGGACACACACAGGTGTAGTTCCCCAGTGTTGCAGCAGGTGCCAGGACCGCAGATTACAGGATTCACCAAACACCTGCCAATGTCTGCAGGGCCACAGAGGTGATCAGTTCATAGTATTGATGAAAAACCTGGTGTCTAATGTTGTGTTTTAGTTACGTTGCTCATAGTTGGTTTTCATTATATTTTGAGCCTACTATTAGAACGTATGTAGATTTTTTTTTTTTTTTTAAATCAGGTTACACAGTTACTGTATATGATATAAAAATATATTTTTTTTTAAATATATCGTAAAACTTCAATTAAACGTTGAGACTCAAATAGCCGCCTGTCCCTTTTAATAGCATACATTTTAGAAAATAAACATCTGTTTCAAATAAACACAGGTCTAAAATGAGTTGTTTATGAGGCTACCATGAATTACCATGAATTGTTAAAAGGTTTCATGTTTGATCTGTTACATTAAATAATTCAATAATGACTCTAAAAATTATGACAATCATCCGTTTTATCGCTAGTAAGAAACTGCTAGCCATTGGCTACTAACAGCTGAGAACTGTTAGCCATTGGCTGCTAACAGCTGAGAACTGCTAGCCATTACGTTAACAGCTGAGAACTGCTAGCCATTGGCTGCTAACAGCTGAGAACTGCTAGCCATTGGCTGCTAACGGCTGAGAACTGCTAGTTAACTGGCAAGCACAAAAACAGTCAACAGACCCTTCAAATCATCCGATCACCCTATTGGGGCGAAAGTAAAAACTGCCAAAAATCCACAGTCAAAGAGGAGAATAATTACTTCTGTCAAGTAAAAAGTTTTTAAGACAAAAGAAAACGTGACACAGAGTGTAAACGATAACACAGTGCAGAAAATGAAGAAATTGATTAAAAATGCAGGAAGTGAATGCTGGAATTTAACAATTAACTATTCAAATTAGCAAAGCTGTGCATTAACGATACAGAAGCAAGGCTCAAATAGAAGCCTGTCTAATAAGTGCCTGCTGTGTTTAGTGATTTAAGTTTTAAAAAAGCACTTTACAGTATGTAAAAAATATTTTAAATAAAATAATGTAAGCTATACAAAAATTAGCAGTCAGGGTGAATTATCACTCATTATGGCATGGTGTCTCACCTTCACAGATACTGATTGGGATGTTAAATGCATGGTGTCTCACCTTCACAGATAATTGAATGGGATGTTTATTGGCATGGTGCCTCACCTTCACAGATGATTGAATGGGATATTAAATGGCATGGTGTCTCACCTTCAGATGATTGAATGGGATGTTAAATGGCATGGTGTCTCACCTTCACAGATAATTGAAATGATGTTAAATGGCATGGTACAATCTTCACTGATGATTGAATGGGATATTAAATGGCATGGTGTCTCACCTTCACAGATGATTGAATGGGATGTTAAATGGCATGGTGTCTCACCTTCACAGATAATTGAATGGGATGTTAAATGGCATGGTGTCTCACCTTCACAGATGATTGAATGGGATATTAAATGGCATGGTGTCTCACCTTCACAGATGATTGAATGGGATGTTAAATGGCATGGTGTCTCACCTTCACAGATAATTGAATGGGATGTTAAATGGCATGGTGTCTCACCTTCACAGATAATTGAATGGGATGTTAAATGGCATGGTGTCTCACCTTCACAGATGATTGAATGGGATATTAAATGGCATGGTGTCTCACCTTCACAGATGATTGAATGGGATGTTAAATGGCATGGTGTCTCACCTTCACAGATGATTGAATGGGATGTTAAATGGCATGGTGTCTCACCTTCACAGATGCGACTGTCTATATTGAGGTAGTAGCCAGGAGGACAGTCACACGAGAAGCTGCCAAGCGTGTTGACACAGTTTCCTCCCTGACACAGGCCTGGCAGCTCCAAACACTCATCTATGTCTGGAGAAGAAGACAAAACAAGATTACAGAATGATCCCAAACATCCCAATGATCCCTAACATCCCAATGATCTCAAACATCCCAATGATCTCAAACATCCCAAGATTCCAGAAACATCCCAAATGAGCCCAATGATACCAAACATCCCAGTGATCCCAAACATCCTGAGATTCCAGAAACATCCCAATAATCCCAAACATCTGAAACATCCCAAGATTCCAGAAACATCCCAAAAATCCTAGTTTGACATTTGCACAAATCATGTGTCGATGTCAATGGAAGATCTGTGCAAAAAAGTCAGTTATAGGATTTGAGCCTTACAGATGGTTTCAACAAAGGTTAGGTTCCAGACTCTTACCAATGGAATCAGAATCAAAGGTTAAGTTCCAGACTCTTACCAATGGAATCAGAATCAAAGGTTAGGTTCCAGACTCTTACCAATGGAATCAGAATCAAAGGTTAGGTTCCAGACTCATATCCATGGAAT
>NW_027011462.1:20000-23959 GCF_036934945.1 Oncorhynchus masou masou | reverse complement strand
TCCCTCCACACCAGATGGAATATCCATGGTAACTGAGTGTCTGGCTGAGCGGGTGGCGGGTGGCGGGTGGCCGGTGGCGGGTGGCGGGTGGCGGGTGGCCGGTGGCCGGTGGCGTGCGTTGTCAGTGAAGTCCTTTGAAAATTAACCGGAAAATATTTTATTTAAAAAGGGGTCAAAGGTAAACAAGTTAAATGAAATTGACCAAACTCCCTGGGCCAGAGTAGTAACAACATATACAGCAGCTGGACATCCCAAGTGTTTCAGAACAAACAAACGTTTGTGTTTGTTTCTTTGTACTCCATAATAAAGGATAAGTCCAAGAGAGTCTTAAAAAGCATATTAAAATATGTCCAGCCATGTTTTACCCAGTGAGACGAGTCATATTCATATGTATCTACTTGCATTTCTGGGTTGAAGCAGAGGAAGCAGAGGAAGCAGACGAAGCAGAGGAAGCAGACGAAGCAGAGGAAGCAGACGAAGCAAAGGAAGCAGAGGAAGCAGATGGAGCAGAGGAAGCAGAGGAAGCAGACGAAGCAGAGGAAGCAGATGAAGCAGACGAAGCAGAGGAAGCAGAGGAAGCAGAGGAAGCAGAGGAAGCAGACGAAAGCAGACGAAGCAGAGGGAAGCAGAGGAAGCAGACGAAGCAGAGGAAGAAGAGGAAGTAGAGGCACTGTGCAGTGCTGTTGCCCTACAACCCTGTTTAATAGAAGGGTTTGGTAGCTGGGTCAGAGTGAAGTACAACCCTGTTTAATAGAAGGGTTTTGGTAGCTGGGTCAGTGTCACATAACCCTGTTTAATAGAAGGTTTGGTAGCTGGAGTCAGAGTCACATAACCCTGTTTAATAGAAGGAGTTTTGGTAGCTGGGTCAGAGTGTCACATAACCCTGTTTAATAGAAGGTTTGGTAGCTGGGTCAGGAGTGTCACATAACCCTGTTTAATAGAAGGGTTTGGTAGCTGGGTCAGTGTCACATAACCCTGTTTAATAGAAGGGTTTGGTAGCTGGGTCAGTGTCACATAACCCTGTTTAATAGAAGGGTTTGGTAGCTGGGTCAGGAGTGAAGTACAACCCTGTTTAATAGAAGGGTTTGGTAGCTGGGTCAGTGTCACAAACCCTGTTTAATAGAAGGGTTTGGTAGCTGGGTCAGAGTCACATAACCCTGTTTAATAGAAGGGTTTGGTAGCTGGGTCAGTGTCACATAACCCTGTTTAATAGAAGGGTTTGCAGCTGGGTCAGTGTCACATAACCCTGTTTAATAGAAGGGTTTGGTAGCTGGGTCAGTGTCACATAACCCTGTTTAATAGAAAAGGTTTGGTAGCTGGGTCAGTGTCACATAACCCTGTTTAATAGAAGGGTTTGGTAGCTGGGTCAGAGTGTCACATAACCCTGTTTAATAGAAGGGTTTGGTAGCTGGTCAGTGTCACATAACCCTGTTTAATAGAAGGGTTTGGTAGCTGGGTCAGTGTCACATAACCCTGTTTAATAGAAGGGTTTGGTAGCTGGGTCAGTGTCACATAACCCTGTTTAATAGAAGGGTTTGGTAGCTGGGTCAGAGTGTCACATAACCCTGTTTAATAGAAGGGTTTGGTAGCTGGGTCAGAGTGAAGTACAACCCTGTTTAATAGAAGGGTTTGGTAGCTGGGTCAGTGTCACATAACCCTGTTTAATAGAAGGGGTTTGGTAGCTGGGTCAGAGTGTCACATAACCCTGTTTAATAGAAGGGTTTGGTAGCTGGGTCAGAGTGTCACTTAGCCTTGTTTAATAGAAGGGTTTGGTAGCTGGGTCAGAGGAAGTACATCCCTGTTTAATAGAAGGGTTTGGCAGCTGGGTCAGAGTGTCACTTTAGCCCTGTTTAATAGAAGGGTTTGGTAGCTGGGTCAGAGTGTCACATAGCCCTGTTTAATAGAAGGGTTTGATAGCTGGGTCAGAGTGTCACATAACCCTGTTTAATAGAAGGGTTTGGTAGCTTGGTCAGAGTGTCACTTAGCCCTGTTTAATAGATTGGTTTGGTAGCTGGGTCAGTGTCACATAACCCTGTTTAATAGAAGGGTTTGGTAGCTGGGTCAGTGTGTCACATAACCCTGTTTAATAGAAGGGTTTGGTAGCTGGGTCAGTGTCACATAACCCTGTTTAATAGAAGGGTTTGGTAGCTGGGTCAGTGTCACATAACCCTGTTTAATAGAAGGGTTTGGTAGCTGGGTCAGAGTCACATAACCCTGTTTAATAGAAGGGTTTGGTAGCTGGGTCAGTGTTACATAACCCTGTTTAATAGAAGGGTTTGGTAGCTGGGTCAGAGTGAAGTACAACCCTGTTTAATAGAAGGGTTTGGTAGCTGGGTCAGTGTCACATAACCCTGTTTAATAGAAGGGTTTGGTAGCTGGGTCAGTGTCACATAACCCTGTTTAATAGAAGGGTTTGGTAGCTGGGTCAGAGTGTCACATAACCCTGTTTAATAGAAGGGTTTGGTAGCTGGGTCAGAGTGAAGTACATCCCTGTTTAATAGAAGGGTTTGGTAGCTGGGTCAGAGTGTCACTTAGCCCTGTTTAATAGAAGGGTTTGGTAGCTGGGTCAGAGTGTCACATAGCCCTGTTTAATAGAAGGGTTTGGTAGCTGGGTCAGAGTGTCACATAACCCTGTTTAATAGAAGGGTTTGGTAGCTGGGTCAGAGTGTCACTTAGCCCTGTTTAATAGAAGGGTTTGGTAGCTGGGTCAGAGTGTCACTTAGCCCTGTTTAATAGATTGGTTTGGTCGCTGGGTCAGTGTCACATAACCCTGTTTAATAGAAGGGTTTGGTAGCTGGGTCAGTGTGTCACATAACCCTGTTTAATAGAAGGGTTTGGTAGCTGGGTCAGTGTCACATAACCCTGTTTAATAGAAGGGTTTGGTAGCTGGGTCAGTGTCACATAACCCTGTTTAATAGAAGGGTTTGGTAGCTGGGTCAGAGTCACATAACCCTGTTTAATAGAAGGGTTTGGTAGCTGGGTCAGTGTTACATAACCCTGTTTAATAGAAGGGGGTAGCTGGGTCAGAGTGAAGTACAACCCTGTTTAATAGAAGGGTTTGGTAGCTGGGTCAGTGTCACATAACCCTGTTTAATAGAAGGGTTTGGTAGCTGGGTCAGTGTCACATAACCCTGTTTAATAGAAGGGTTTGGTAGCTGGGTCAGAGTGTCACATAACCCTGTTTAATAGAAGGGTTTGGTAGCTGGGTCAGAGTGAAGTACATCCCTGTTTAATAGAAGGGTTTGGTAGCTGGGTCAGAGTGTCACTTAGCCCTGTTTAATAGAAGGGTTTGGTAGCTGGGTCAGAGTGTCACATAGCCCTGTTTAATAGAAGGGTTTGGTAGCTGGGTCAGAGTGTCACATAACCCTGTTTAATAGAAGGTTTGGTAGCTGGGTCAGAGTGTCACTTAGCCCTGTTTAATAGAAGGGTTTGGTAGCTGGGTCAGAGTGTCACTTAGCCCTGTTTAATAGATTGGTTTGGTCGCTGGGTCAGTGTCACATAACCCTGTTTAATAGAAGGGTTTGGTAGCTGGGTCAGTGTGTCACATAACCCTGTTTAATAGAAGGGTTTGGTAGCTGGGTCAGTGTCACATAACCCTGTTTAATAGAAGGGTTTGGTAGCTGGGTCAGAGTCACATAACCCTGTTTAATAGAAGGGTTTGGTAGCTGGGTCAGTGTTACATAACCCTGTTTAATAGAAGGGTTTGGTATCTGGGTCAGAATGTCACATAACCCTGTTTAATAGAAGGGTTTGGTAGCTGGGTCAGAATGTCACATAGCCCTGTTTAATAGAAGGGTTTGGTAGCTGGGTCAGAGTGTCACATAACCCTGTTTAATAGAAGGGTTTGGTAGCTGGGTCAGAGTGTCACTTAGCCCTGTTTAATAGAAGGGTTTGGTAGCTGGGTCAGAGTGTCACATAACCCTGTTTAATAGAAGGGTTTGGTAGCTGGGTCAGTGTCA
>NW_027011462.1:2500-12500 GCF_036934945.1 Oncorhynchus masou masou | reverse complement strand
ACTGATGTTACCATAGGTTACTGTACTGATGTTACTATAGGTTCCTGTACTGATGTTACCATAGGTTACTGTACTGATGTTACCATAGGTTACTGTACTGATGTTACCATAGGTTACTGTACTGATGTTACCATAGGTTACTGTACTGATGTTACCATAGGTTACTGTACTGATGTTACCATAGGATACAGTACTGATGTTACCATAGGTTACTGTACTGACCTGACGTTACCATAGGTTACTGTACTGATGTTACCATAGGTTACTGTACTGACCTGACGTTACCATAGGTTACTGTACTGAGGTTACCATAGGATACTGTACTGATGTTACCATAGGATACTGTACTGATGTTACCATAGGTTACTGTACTGTACTGATGTTACCATAGGTTACTGTACTGATGTTACCATAGGTTACTGTACTGACCTGACGTTACCATAGGTTACTGTACTGATGTTACCATAGGTTACTGTACTGACCTGATGTTACCATAGGTTACTGTACTGATGTTACCATAGGTTACTGTACTGATGTTACCATAGGTTACTGTACTGATGTTACCATAGGATACTGTACTGATGTTGCCATAGGTTACTGTACTGATGTTACCATAGGTTACTGTACTGACCTGACGTTACCATAGGTTACTGTACTGATGTTACCATAGGTTACTGTACTGATGTTACCATAGGTTACTGTACTGACCTGACGTTACCATAGGTTACTGTACTGATGTTACCATATGTTACTGTACTGACCTGACGTTACCATAGGTTACTGTACTGATGTTACCATAGGATACTGTACTGATGTTACCATAGGTTACTGTACTGATGTTACCATAGGTTACTGTACTGATGTTACCATAGGTTACTGTACTGATGTTACCATAGTATACTGTACTGATGTTACCATAGGTTACTGTACTGACCTGACGTTACCATAGGTTACTGTACTGATGTTACCATAGGATACTGTACTGATGTTACCATAGGATACTGTACTGATGTTACCATAGGTTACTGTACTGATGTTACCATAGGTTAATGTACTGATGTTACCATAGGTTACTGTACTGATGTTACCATAGGTTACTGTACTGATGTTACCATAGGATACTGTACTGATGTTACCATAGGTTACTGTACTGACCTGACGTTACCATAGGTTACTGTACTGATGTTACCATAGGTTACTGTACTGATGTTACCATAGGTTACTGTACTGATGTTACCATAGGTTACTGTACTGACCTGACGTTACCATAGGTTACTGTACTGATGTTACCATAGGATACTGTACTGATGTTACCATAGGATACTGTACTGATGTTACCATAGGTTACTGTACTGACCTGACGTTACCATAGGTTACTGTACTGATGTTACCATAGGATACTGTACTGATGTTACCATAGGTTACTGTACTGACCTGACGTTACCATAGGTTACTGTACTGATGTTACCATAGGTTACTGTACTGACCTGACGTTACCATAGGTTACTGTACTGATGTTACCATAGGATACTGTACTGATGTTACCATAGGTTACTGTACTGATGTTACCATAGGTTACTGTACTGATGTTACCATAGGTTACTGACCTGATGTTACCATAGGTTACTGTACTGATGTTACCATAGGTTACTGTACTGAGGTTACCATAGGTTACTGTACTGATGTTACCATAGGTTACTGTACTGAGGTTACCATAGGTTACTGTACTGATGTTACCATAGGTTACTGTACTGATGTTACCATAGGTTACTGTACTGACCTGACGTTACCATAGGTTACTGTACTGATGTTACCATAGGATACTGTACTGATGTTACCATAGGTTACTGTACTGACCTGATGTTACCATAGGTTACTGTACTGAGGTTACCATAGGTTACTGTACTGACGTTACCATAGTTTACTGTACTGATGTTACCATAGGTTACTGTACTGACCTGACGTTACCATAGGTTACTGTACTGATGTTGCCATAGGATACTGTACTGATGTTACCATAGGATACTGTACTGATGTTACCATAGGTTACTGTACTGACCTGACGTTACCATAGGTTACTGTACTGATGTTACCATAGGATACTGTACTGATGTTACCATAGGTTACTGTACTGACCTGGCGTGACCCGTAGGTTACTGTACTGATGTTACCATAGGTTACTGTACTGATGTTACCATAGGTTACTGTACTGATGTTACCATAGGATACTGTACTGATGTTACCATAGGTTACTGTACTGATGTTACCATAGGATACTGTACTGATGTTACCATAGGATACTGTACTGATGTTACCATAGGTTAATGTACTTACCTGAGCGTTACCATAGGTTACTGTACTGATGTTACCATAGGATACTGTACTGATGTCCGGGCAGCGAGCTCGGGCAGCCGAGCGGAAATGGAGGAAACTCGCCTCCCTGCGGACCTAGCATCCTTTCACTCCCTCCTCTCTACATTTTCCTCCTCTGTCTCTGCTGCTAAAGCCACTTTCTACCACTCTAAATTCCAAGCATCTGCCTCTAACCCTAGGAAGCTCTTTGCCACCTTCTCCTCCCTCCTGAATCCTCCCCCTCCCCCCTCCTCCCCTCTCTGCAGATGACTTCGTCAACCATTTTGAAAAGAAGGTCGACGACATCCGATCCTCGTTTGCTAAGTCAAACGACACCGCTGGTTCTGCTCACACTGCCCTACCCTGTGCTCTGACCTCTTTCTCCCTCTCTCTCCAGATGAAATCTCGCTTCTTGTGACGGCCGGCCGCCCAACAACCTGCCCGCTCGACCCTATCCCCTCCTCTCTCCTCCAGACCATTTCCGGGGACCTTCTCCCTTACCTCACCTCGCTCATCAACTCATCCCTGACCGCTGGCTACGTCCCTTCCGTCTTCAAGAGAGCGAGTTGCACCCCTTCTGAAGAAACCTACACTCGATCCCTCCGATGTCAACAACTACAGACCAGTATCCCTTCTTTCTTTTCTCTCCAAAACTCTTGAACGTGCCGTCCTTGGCCAGCTCTCCCGCTATCTCTCTCAGAATGACCTTCTTGATCCAAATCAGTCAGGTTTCAAGACTAGTCATTCAACTGAGACTGCTCTTCTCTGCATCACGGAGCGCTCCGCACTGCTAAAGCTAACTCTCTCTCCTCTGCTCTCATCCTTCTAGACCTATCCGGCTGCCTTCGATACTGTGAACCATCAGATCCTCCTCTCCACCCTCTCCGAGTTGGGCATCTCTCCGCGGCCCACGCTTTGGATTGCGTCCTACCTGACAGGTCGCTCCTACCAGGTGGCGTGGCGAGAATCTGTCTCTCGCCACGCGCTCACCACTGGTGTCCCCCAGGGCTCTGTTCTAGGCCCTCTCCTATTCTCGCTATACACCAAGTCGCTTGGCTCTGTCATAACCTCACATGGTCTCTCCCTATCATTGCTATGCAGACGACACACAATTAATCTTCTCCTTTCCCCCTTCTGATGACCAGGTGGCGAATCGCATCTCTGCATGTCTGGCAGACATATCAGTGTGGATGACGGATCACCACCTCAAGCTGAACCTCGGCAAGACGGAGCTGCTCTTCCTCCCGGGGGAAGGACTGCCCGTTCCATGATCTCGCCATCACGGTTGACAACTCCATTGTGTCCTCCTCCCCCAGAGCGCTAGAACCTTGGCGTGATCCTGGACAACACCCTGTCGTTCTCAACCAACATCATGGCGGTGGCCCGTTCCTGTAGGTTCATGCTCTACAACATCCGCAGATGCGACCCTGCCTCACACAGGAGCGGCGCAGGTCTAATCCAGGCACTTGTCATCTCCCGTCTGGATTACTGCAACTCGCTGTTGGCTGGGCTCCCTGCCTGTGCCATTAAACCCCTACAACTCATCCAGAACGCCGCAGCCCGTCTGGTGTTCAACCTTCCCAAGTTCTCTCCCGTCACCCCGCTCCTCCGCTCTCTCCACTGGCTTCCAGTTGAAGCTCCGCATCCGCTACAAGACCATGGTGCTTGCCTACGGAGCTGTGAGGGGAACTGCACCGCAGTACCTCCAGGCTCTGATCAGGCCCTACACCCAAGCAAGGGCACTTTCGTTCATCCACCTCTGGCCTGCTCGCCTCCCTACCATTGAGGAAGTACAGTTCCCGCTCAGCCCAGTCAAAACTGTTCGCTGCTCTGGCCCCCCAATGGTGGAACAAACTCCCTCACGGCCAGGACAGCGGAGTCAATCACCACCTTCCCGGAGACACCTGAAACCCCACCTCTTCAAGGAATACCTAGGATAGGATAAGTAATCCTTCTCACCCCCCTTAATGATTTAGATGCACTATTGTAAAGTGGCTGTTCCACTGGATGTCAGAAGGTGAATTCACCAATTTGTAAGTCGCTCTGGATAAGAGCGTCTGCTAAATGACTTAAATGTAAAATGTAAATGTTACCATAGGTTACTGTACTGACCTGACGTTACCATAGGTTACTGTACTGATGTTACTATAGGTTACTGTACTGATGTTACCATAGGTTACTGTACTGATGTTACCATAGGTTACTGTACTGATGTTACCATAGGATACTGTACTGATGTTACCATAGGATACTGTACTGATGTTACCATAGGTTACTGTACTGATGTTAACATAGGTTACTGTACTGATGTTACCATAGGTTACTGTACTGACCTGACGTTACCATAGGTTACTGTACTGATGTTACCATAGGATACTGTACTGATGTTACCATAGGTTACTGTACTGACCTGACGTTACCATAGGTTACTGTACTGATGTTACCATAGGTTACTGTACTGATGTTACCATAGTCTACTGTACTGATGTTACCATAGGATACTGTACTGATGTTACCGCAAGGTTACTGTACTGACCTGACGTTACCATAGGTTACTGTACTGATGTTACCATAGGTTACTGTACTGATGTTACCATAGGTTACTGTACTGACCTGATGTTACCATAGGTTACTGTACTGATGTTACTATAGGTTACTGTACTGATGTTACCATAGGTTACTGTACTGATGTTACCATAGGTTACTGTACTGATGTTACCATAGGTTACTGTACTGATGTTACCATAGGTTACTGTAGTGATGTTACCATAGGTTACTGTACTGAGGTTACCATAGCTTACTGTACTGATGTTACCATAGGTTACTGTACTGATGTTACCATAGGTTACTGTACTGATGTTACCATAGGTTACTGTACTGAGGTTACCATAGGTTACTGTACTGATGTTACCATAGGTTACTGTACTGATGTTACCATAGGTTACTGTACTGACGTTACCATAGGTTACTGTACTGATGTTACCATAGGTTACTGTACTGATGTTACCATAGGTTACTGTACTGATGTTACCATAGGTTACTGTACTGATGTTACCATAGGTTACTGTACTGTACTGATGTTACCATAGGTTACTGTACTGATGTTACCATAGGTTACTGTACTGACCTGACGTTACCATAGGTTACTGTACTGATGTTACCATAGGTTACTGTACTGACCTGATGTTACCATAGGTTACTGTACTGATGTTACCATAGGTTACTGTACTGATGTTAGCATAGGTTACTGTACCGATGTTACCATAGGTTACTGTACTGACTCGATGTTACCATAGGTTACTGTACTGATGTTAGCATAGGTTACTGTACTGATGTTACCATAGGTTACTGTACTGACGTTACCATAGGTTACTGTACTGATGTTACCATAGGTTACTGTACTGATGTTACCATAGGTTACTTTACTGACGTTACCATAGGTTACTGTACCGATGTTACCAGGTTACTGCATTGATGTTACTATAGTTACTTTGTGCATTTGATGTTACCATAGGTTATTGCAACGACGGTACCATAGGTTACTGTAATGATGTTACCATAGGTTACTGTTCTGATGTTACCATAGGTTACTGTACTGACCTGACGTTGCTCATAGGTTACTGTACTGATGTTACCATAGGTTACTGACCTGACGTTACCATAGGTTACTGTACTGACCTGACGTTACCATAGGTTACTGTACTGATGTTACCATAGGTTACTGTACTGACCTGATGTTACCATAGGTTACTGTACTGATGTTACTATAGGTTACTGTACTGATGTTACCATAGGTTACTGTACTGATGTTACCATAGGTTACTGTACTGATGTTACCATAGGTTACTGTAGTGATGTTACCATAGGTTACTGTACTGAGGTTACCATAGGTTACTGTACTGATGTTACCATAGGTTACAGTACTGATGTTACCATAGGTTACTGTACTGATGTTACCATAGGTTACTGTACTGAGGTTACCATAGGTTACTGTACTGATGTTACCATAGGTTACTGTACTGATGTTACCATAGGTTACTGTGCTGACGTTACCATAGGTTACTGTACTGATGTTACCATAGGTTACTGTAATGATGTTACCATAGGCTACTGTACTGATGTTACCATAGGTTACTGTACTGACCTGATGTTACCATAGGTTACTGACCTGATGTTACCATAGGTTACTGTACTGATGTTACCATAGGTTACTGTACTGATGTTACCATAGGTTACTGTACTGATGTTACCATAGGTTACTGTACTGATGTTACCATAGGATACTGTACTGATGTTACCATAGGTTACTGTACTGATGTTACCATAGGTTACTGTACGGATGTTACCATAGGTTACTGTACTGATGTTACCATAGGTTACTGTACTGATGTTACTATAGGTTACTGTACTGATGTTACCATATGTTACTGTACTGATGTTACCATAGGCTACTGTACTGATGTTACCATAGGTTACTGTACTGACCTGACGTTACCATAGGTTACTGTACTGATGTTACCATAGGTTACTGTACTGGCCTGACGTTACCATAGGTTACTGTACTGATGTTACCATAGGTTACTGTACTGATGTTACCATAGGATACTGTACTGATGTTACCATAGGTTACTGTACTGATGTTACCATAGGTTACTGTACTGATGTTACCATAGGTTACTGTACTGATGTTACCATAGGTTACTGTACTGATGTTACCATAGGTTACTGTACTGACCTGACGTTACCATAGGTTACTGTACTGATGTTACCATAGGTTACTGTACTGATGTTACCATAGGATACTGTACTGATGTTATCATAGGTTACTGTACTGACCTGACGTTACCATAGGTTACTGTACTGATGTTACCATAGGTTACTGTACTGATGTTACCATAGGTTACTGTACTGACCTGACGTTACCATAGGTTACTGTACTGAGGTTAACATAGGTTACTGTACTGAGGTTACCATAGGTTACTGTACTGATGTTACCATAGGTTACTGTACTGATGTTACCATAGGTCACTGTACTGATGTTACCATAGGTTACTGTACTGATGTTACCATAGGTCACTGTACTGATGTTACCATAGGTTACTGTACTAATGTTACCATAGGTCACTGTACTGATGTTACCATAGGTTACTGTACTGATGTTACCATAGGTTACTGTACTGATGTTACCATAGGTCACTGTACTGATGTTACCATAGGTTACTGTACTGATGTTACCATAGGTTACTGTACTGACCTAGCGTTAACATAGGTTACTGTACTGAGGTTACCATAGGTTACTGTACTGAGGTTACCATAGGTTACTGTACTGATGTTACCATAGGTTACTGTACTGATGTTACCATAGGTCACTGTACTGATGTTACCATAGGTTACTGTACTGAGGTTACCATAGGTTACTGTACTGATGTTACCATAGGTCACTGTACTGATGTTACCATAGGTTACTGTACTGAGGTTACCATAGGTTACTGTACTGACCTGATGTTACCATAGGTTACTGTACTGAGGTTACCATAGGTTACTGTACTGATGTTAGCATAGGTTACTGTACTGATGTTACCATAGGATACTGTACTGATGTTATCATAGGTTACTGTACTGACCTGACGTTACCATAGGTTACTGTACTGATGTTACCATAGGTTACTGTACTGATGTTACCATAGGTTACTGTACTGACCTGACGTTACCATAGGTTACTGTACTGAGGTTACCATAGGTTACTGTACTGAGGTTACCATAGGTTACTGTACTGATGTTACCATAGGTTACTGTACTGATGTTACCATAGGTCACTGTACTGATGTTACCATAGGTTACTGTACTGATGTTACCATAGGTCACTGTACTGATGTTACCATAGGTTACTGTACTGATGTTACCATAGGTTACTGTACTGATGTTACCATAGGTCACTGTACTGATGTTACCATAGGTTACTGTACTGAGGTTACCATAGGTTACTGTACTGATGTTACCATAGGTTACTGTACTGACCTGACGTTACCATAGGTTACTGTACTGAGGTTACCATAGGTTACTGTACTGAGGTTACCATAGGTTACTGTACTGATGTTACCATAGGTTACTGTACTGATGTTACCATAGGTCACTGTACTGATGTTACCATAGGTTACTGTACCGAGGTTACCATAGGTTACTGTACTGATGTTACCATAGGTCACTGTACTGATGTTACCATAGGTTACTGTACTGAGGTTACCATAGGTTACTGTACTGACCTGATGTTACCATAGGTTACTGTACTGAGGTTACCATAGGTTACTGTACTGATGTTAATTCGAATAATTAAATTAATTTTGGCAGCTTTGCTTTTACTTCCTGGAAGACACTAGAACACTGAGGCTTCATGTTGCACTCGCAGCCTCCAGTATTGTGCTGTTACACCACAGTTTAAATGTTTAGCTGTGCCTGGACTTATACCTTGAATGTCAGTTCTCCATCACCAACACACGCGGAGTCGTGGGTGTTAAAAGCGTTAATGTCATTCCGTTAGCTCGACACCTGTCAAGTCACAACAATCAAATGTCACCCCCCCCCCAAAAAAAACACTTCACGTTTTTAAAACTGGTATGCTGGATCCAATATGACTGACAGGTCTAATTTCCCTAAATTCTTGGTTTGATGACTTTTCCTCCTCAGAAATAAATTTTCCTGCTTGTTCAGCATTTAGAAAAATTCACTTTAGTTGAATGTGAAATTGAACTCGTGACAAGCAGCTTGGCACCTTGAAATCCGGTCGTCAGCGAACGTGATTTTCCTCGTACCGAACACGTGTTTCCGACCAAAAAAAAAAACCTTCAAGCCGAGATAAAAGGTGACAAGGAAAATATATGCAAATCCAGGTTCTCTTCTACAAGGTTTAAAGCTGCCCTCACAACCCCTTCCACATCCCTTTTAAATCCCAATCAAGAATGACAATCTCATTAAATAGTCATTTTGTTCCTGTGAGCTGCTTGCCGTTGGATGAACATACACTCCCCCCCCCCTTTCCTAAATGTAGCCTTGTGAAAAAAGTCCCTAATTGAAATGGCCAGGCGCGATGACCTTGGAATGGTAATCTAAAAGTTCGGGACTTATCTCCGTCGTGTCACCAGTTTAGCTTCTGTGCTACGATCAAACAGTAGCTGGGGGAGGGGAGCCAGACATCCATCAATCTGTCGCTGTCTGACCAAATGTGATTGATGGAGGGTATCTCGGGAGCAATGTTATTTTAAACTGTTTAAAGACTACAAAAGGGTGGGGGAGGGAGGAGGAGAGAGGGGGATGGAGAAGTGGGGGTGGTGAGTTAAACTTGCATCTTGGGGGAGAAAAAAAGGGAGAGAGATAAAGAATAGAATGGAATAACGTGTGGGGTTTTTATCATGAAGGGAACAGACTTGTTGTTGGTTGGGATTTGGTTCACCTGTATGCCAGGCTGGCTTGGCTGTCTTCCTCGAGGTTGTTGTTGCTGCATAGGTGGTGGTGGTGGTGGTGGGTGGGTGGGTCGTCGGGGGAGGGGGGTTAAGGCCAATTCAAACTGAGCTGGCGAGGAATGTTTTAAGAAATACAGCTCATTCTTACTAATTGTCTGTTATTGATCCTGAAGTATCACGCACCAATATAA